>NC_041392.1:110993490-111003090 GCF_002162155.2 Triticum dicoccoides | reverse complement strand
CTGTGGCCGGCCAGCCTCCCCCCTCTAATCCTTTATATACTGAGGCAGAGGCACCCCAGAAACACACAAGTTGATCCACGTGATCTATTCCTTAGCTGTGTGCGGTGCCCCCAGCCACCATAGTCAATAATACTGTAGTGGAGTTTAGGCGAAGCCCTGCTGCTGTAGTACATCAAGATCGTCACCACGCCGTCATGCTGACGGAACTCTTCCCCGACACTTTGCTGGATCGGAGTTCGGGGATCGTCATCGAGCTAAACGTGTGCTCGAACTCGGAGGTGCCGTAGTTTCGGTGCTTGATCGGTTGGATCGTGAAGACGTACGACTACTTCCTCTACGTTGCATCAACGCTTCCGCAGTCGGTCTGCGTGGGTACGTAGACAACACTCTCCCCCTCGTTGCTGTGCATCACATGATCTTGCGTGTGCGTAGGAAATTTTTTGAAATTACTACGAAACGCAACAGTGGCATCCGAGCCTAGGTTATTTATGTTGATGTTATATGCACGAGTAGAACACAAGTGAGTTGTGGGCGATATAAGTCATACTGCCTACCAGCATGTCATACTTTGGTTCGGCGGCATTGTTGGACAAGACAACCCAGACCAACATTACGCGTACGCTTACGCGAGACCGGTTCCCCCGACGTGCTTTGCACATAGGTGGCTTGCGGGCGACTGTCTCTCCAACTTTAGTTGAACCAAGTGTGGCTACGCCCGGTCCTTGCGAAGGTTAAAACGGAGTCTATTTGACAAACTATCGTTGTGGTTTTGATGCATAGGTGAGATTGGTTCTTGCTTAAGCCCGTAGCAGCCACGTAAAACTTGCAACAACAAAGTAGAGGACGTCTAACTTATTTTTACAGGGCATGTTGTGATGTGATATGGTCAAGGCATGATGCTGAATTTTATTTTATGAGATGATCATGTTTTGTAACCGAGTTATCGGCAACCGGCAGGAGCCATATGGTTGTCGCTTTATTGTATGCAATGTAATCACGATGTAATGCTTTACTTTATTACTAAACAGTAGTGATAGTCGTGGAAGCATAATATTGGCGAGACGACAACGATGCTACGATGGAGATCAAGGTGTCGCGCCGGTGACGATGGTGATCATGACGGTGCTTCGGAGATGGAGATCACAAGCACAAGATGATGATGGCCATATCATATCACTTATATTGATTGCATGTGATGTTTATCTTTTTATGCATCTTATCTTGCTTTGATTGACGGTAGCATTATAAGATGATCTCTCACTAAATTATCAAGAAGTGTTCTCCCTGAGTATGCACCGTTGCCAAAGTTCGTCGTGCCCAGACACCACATGATGATCGGGTGTGATAAGCTCTACGTCCATCTACAACGGGTGCAAGCCAGTTTTGCACACGCAGAATACTCAGGTTAAACTTGACGAGCCTAGCATATGCAGATATGGCCTCGGAACACGGAGACCGAAAGGTCGAGCATGAATCATATAGTAGATATGATCAACATAGTGATGTTCACCAATGAAACTACTCCATCTCACGTGATGATCGGACATGGTTTAGTTGATTTGGATCACGTAATCACTTAGAGGATTAGAGGGATGTCTATCTAAGTGGGAGTTCTTAAGTAATATGATTAATTGAACTTAAATTTATCATGAACTTAGTCCTGGTAGTATTTTGCAAATTATGTTGTAGATCAATAGCTCGCGTTGTTGCTTCCCTGTGTTTATTTTGATATGTTCCTAGAGAAAATTCTGTTGAAAGATGTTAGTAGCAATGATGCGGATTGGATCCGTGATCTGAGGTTTATCCTCATTGCTGCACAGAAGAATTATGTCCTTGATGCACCGCTAGGTGACTGACCTATTGCAGGAGCAGATGCAGACGTTATGAACGGTTGGCTAGCTCAATATGATGACTACTTGATAGTTTAGTGCACCATGCTTAATGGCTTAGAATCGGGACTTCAAAGACATTTTGAACATCATGGAGCATATGAGATGTTCCAGGAGTTGAAGTTAATATTTCAAGCAAATACCCGAGTTGAGAGATATGAAGTCTCCAACAAGTTCTATAGCTAAAAGATGGAGGAGAATCGCTCAACTAGTGAGCATGTGCCCAGATTGTCTAAGTACTACAATCGCTTGAATCAAGTGGGAGTTAATCTTCCAGATAAGATAGTGATTGACATAATTCTCTAGTCACCATCACCAAGTTAGTAGAACTTCGTGATGAACTATGATATGCAAGGGATAAGGGAAACGATTCCCAAGCTCTTCGTAATGCGGAAATTGACGAAGGTAGAAATCGAGAAAAACATCAAGTGTTGATGGTAGACAAGACCACTAGTTTCAAGAAAAGGGCAGAGGGAAGAAAGGGAACTTCAAGAAGAACAGCATGCAAGTTGCTGCTCAAGTGAAGAAGCCCAAGTCTGGTCCTAAGCCTGAGACTAAGTGTTTCTACTGCAAAGGGACTGGTCACTAGAAGCGGAACTACCCCAAGTGATTGGCAGATAAGAAGGATGGCAAAGTGAACATAAGTATATTTGATATACATGTTATTGATGTGTACTTTACTAGTGTTTATAGCAACCCCTCAGTATTTGATACTAGTTCAGTTGCTAAGATTAGTAACTCGAAACGGGAGTTGCAGAATAAACAGAGACTAGTTAAGGGTGTGACGATGTGTGTTGGAAGTGGTTCCAAGATTGATATGATCATCATCACACACTCCCTATACTTTTGGGATTAGTGTTGAACCTGAATAAGTGTTATTTGGTGTTTGCGTTAAGCATGAATATGATTTGATCATGTTTATTGTAATACGGTTATTCATTTAAGTAAGAGAATAAATTGTTGTTCTGTTTACATGAATAAAACCTTATATGGTTACACACCCAATGAAAATAGTTCGTTGGATCTCGATCGTAGTGATACACATAATCATAATATTGAAACCAAAAGATGCAAAGTTAATAATGATAGTGCAACTTATTTATGGCACTGCCGTTTAGGTCATATTGGTGTAAAGCGCATGAAGAAACTCCATGCTAATGGGATTTTGGAATCACTTGATTATGAATCACTTGATGCTTGCGAACCATGCCTCATGGGCAAGATGACTAAGACTCTGTTCTCTGGAGCGAGCAACTGACTTATTGGAAATAATGCATACTGATGTATGCGGTCCGATGAGTGTTAAGGCTCACGGCAAGTATCGTTATTTTCTGAACTTCACAGATGATTTGAGCAGATATGGGTATATCTACTTGATGAAACATAAGTCTGAAACATTTGAAAAGTTCAAAGAATTTCAGAGTGAAGTGGAAAATCATCGTGACAAGAAAATAAAGTTTCTATGATCGGATCGCAAAGACAAATATTTGAGTTACGAGTTTGGTCTTCAGTTAAAACAATGTGAAATAGTTTCACTACTCACGCCACCTGGAACACCACAGCATAATGGTGTGTCCGAACGTCATAACCGTACTTTATTAGGTATGGTGCGATCTATGATGTCTCTTACCGATCTACCACTATCGTTTTGGGGTTATGCATTAAAGACAGCTGCATTCACGTTTAAAAGGGCACCATCTAAGTCCGTTGAGACGACACAATCTGAACTGTGGTTTGGCAAGAAACCAAAGTTGTCGTTTCTTAAAGTTTGGGATTGTGATGCTTATATGAAAAAGTTTCATCCTAATAAGCTCAAACCCAAATCGGAGAAATATGTCTTCATAGGATACCCAAAGGAGACTGTTGGGTACACCTTCTATCACAAATCCGAAGGCAAGACTTTTCTTGCTAAATTCGGAGTTTTTCTAGAGAAGGAGTTTCTCTCGAAAGAAGTGAGTGGGAGGAAAGTAGAACTTGATGAGGTAAATGTACCTGCTCCCTTATTGGAAAGTAGTTCATCACAGAAATCTGTTCCTGTGACTACTACACCAATTAGTGAGGAAGCTAATGATGATGATCATGTAACTTCAGATCAAATTACTACCAAATCTCATAGGTAAACCAGAGTGAGATCCGCACCAGAGTGGTACGGTAATCCTGTTCTGGAAGTCATGTTACTAGATCATGACGAACTTGCGAACTATGAGGAAGCGATGATGAGCCCAGATTCCACGAAATGGTTTGAGGCCATGAAATCTGAGATATGATCCATGTATGAGAACAAAGTATGGACTTTGGTTGACTTGCCCGATGATCGGCAAGCCATAGAAAATAAATGGATCTTCAAGAGGAAGACGGACGCTGATAGTAGTGTTACTATCTACAAAGCTAGAATTGTCGCAAAAGGTTTTCGACAAGTTCAAGGTGTTGACTACGATGAGATTTTCTCACTCGTATCTATGCTTAAGTCTGTCCGAATCATGTTAGCAATTGCCGCATTTTATGAAATCTGGAAAATGGATAAACAAAACTGCATTCCTTAATAGATTTATTAAAGAAGAGTTGTATATGATACAACCAGAAGGTTTTGTCAATCCTAAAGGTGCTAAAAAAATATGCAAGCTTCAGCGATCCATCTATGGACTGGTGCAAGCATCTCGGAGTTGGAATATACACTTTGATAAGTTGATCAAAGCATATAGTTTTATACAGACTTGCAATGAAGCCTGTATTTACAAGAAAGTGAGTGGGAGCACTACAGCATTTCTGATAAGTATATATGTATGACATATTGTTGATCGAAAATAATGTAGAATTAATCTGCAAAGCATAAAGAAGTGTTTTTAAAGAAGTTTTTCAAAGAAAGACCTCAGTGAAGCTGCTTACATATTGAGTATCAAGATCTATAGAGATAGATCAAGACACTTGATAAGTTTTTTTCAATGAGTACATACCTTGACAAGATTTTGAAGTAGTTCAAAATGGAACAGCCAAAGAAAAGGTTTCTTGCCTGTGTTACAAGGTGTGAAGTTGAGTAAGACTCAAAGCCCGACCACGGCAGAAGATAGAAAGAGAATGAAAGTCATTCCCTATGCCTCAGTCATAGGTTCTATAAAGTATGCCATGCTGTATACCAGATCTATTGTATGCCCTACCACTGAGTTTGGCAAGGGAGTACGATAGTGATCCTAGGAGTAGATCACTGGACAGCGGTCAAAAATTATCCTTAGTGGAATAAGGATATGTTTCTCGATTATGGAAGTGAAAAAACGTTCGTCGTAAAGGGTTACACCGATGCAAGTTTTGACACTAATCTAGATGACTCTAAGTCTCGGTCTAGATACATATTGAAAGTGGGAGCAATTAGCTAGAGTAGCTCCATGTAGAGCATTGTTGACATAGAAATTTGCAAAATACATGCGGATCTGAATGTGGCAGACCCGTTGACTAAGATTCTCTCACAAGCAAAACATGATCACACCTTAATACTCCTTGGGTGTTAATCACATAGCGATGTGAACTAGATTACTGAATCTAGTAAACCCTTTGGGTGTTGGTCACATGGCGATGTGAACTATGGGTGTTAATCACATGATGATGTGAACTATCGATGTTAATCACATGGTGATGTGATCTAGATTATTGACTCTAGTGCAAGTGGGAGACTGAAGGAAATATGCCCTAGAGGCAATAATAAAGTTATTATTTATTTCCTTATAATCATGATAAATGTTTATTATTCATGCTAGAATTGTATTAACCGGAAACATAATACATGTGTGAATACATAGACAAACAAAGTGTCACTAGTATGCCTCTACTTGACTAGCTCGTTAATCAAAGATGGTTATGTTTCCTAACCATGAACAATGAGTTGTTATTTGATTAACGGGATCACATCATTAAGAGAATGATCTGATTGACATGACCCATTCCATTAGCTTAGCACCCGATCGTTTAGTATGTTGCTATTGCTTTCTTCATGACTTATACATGTTCCTATAACTATGAGATTATGCAACTCCCATTTACCGTAGGAACACTTTGGGTACTACCAAACGTCACAACGTAACTGGGTGATTATAAAGGAGTACTACAGGTGTCTCCAAGGGTACATGTTGGGTTGGCGTATTTCAAGATTAGGATTTGTCACTCCGATTGTCGGAGAGGTATCTCTGGGCCCTCTCGGTAATGCACATCACATAAGCCTTGCAAGCATTACAACTAATATGTTAGTTGTGAGATGATGTATTACGGAACGAGTAAAGAGACTTGCCGGTAACGAGATTGAACTAGGTATTGGATACCGACGATCGAATCTCGGGCAAGTAACATACCGATGACAAAGGGAACAATGTATGTTGTTATGCGGTCTGACCGATAAAGATCTTCGTAGAATATGTAGGAGCCAATATGGGCATCCAGGTCCCGCTATCGGTTATTGACCGGAGATGTGTCTCGGTCATGTCTACATTGTTCTCGAACCCGTAGGGTCCGCACGCTTAAGGTTACGATGACAGTTATATTATGAGTTTATACATTTTGATGTACCAAAGGTTTTTCGGAGTCCCGGATGTGATCACGGACATGACGAGGAGTCTCGAAATGGTCGAGACATAAAGATTGATATATTGGAAGCCTATGTTTGGATATCGGAAGTGTTCCGGGTGAAATTGGGATTTTACCGGAGTACCGGGACGTTACCGGAACCCCCCGGGAGCTATATGGGCCTTAGTGGGCTTTAGTGGAAAGGAGAAAGGGGCAGCCTGTGACGCCCCCGATTCAATCGTACACTAATCATGCACGCAAACGTGTACGATCAAGATCAGGGACTCACGGGAAGATATCACAACACAACTCTAAAACATAAATAAGTCATACAAGCATCATAATACAAGCCAGGGTCCTCGAGGGCTCGAATACAAGTGCTCGATCATAGACGAGTCAGCGGAAGCAACAATATCTGAGTACAGACATAAGTTAAACAAGTTGCCATAAGATGGCTAGCACAAACTGGGATACAGATCGAAAGAGGCGCAGGCCTCCTGCCTGGGATCCTCCTAACTACTCATGGTCGTCGTCAGCGGGCTGCACGTAGTAGTAGGCACCTCCGGTGTAGTAGGGGTCGTCGTCGACGGTGGCGTCTGGCTCCTGGACTCCAGCATCTGGTTGCGACAACCAGAAAGAAAGGAAAGGGGGAAAAAGGGGGGAGAAAGCAACCGTGAGTACTCATCCAAAGTACTCGCAAGCAAGGAACTACACTACATATGCATGGGTATATGTGTAAGGAGGCCATATCAGTGGACTGAACTGTAGAATGCCAGAATAAGAGGGGGATAGCTAATCCTGTCGAAGACTACGCTTCTGGCAGCCTCCGTCTTGCAGCAAGTAGAAGAGAGTAGATTGAAGTCCTCCAAGTTGCATCTCCAAGTAGCATCTCCAGTAGCATCGCAGTAGCATCTCTAGTAGCATCGCATAGCATAATACTACCCGGCGATCCTCCCCTCGTCGCCCTGTGGAAAAGCGATCACCGGGTTGTCTGTGGAACTTGGAAGGGTGTGTTTTATTAAGTATCCGGTTCTAGTTGTCATAAGGTCAAGGTACAACTCCAAGTCGTCCTGTTACCGAAGATCACGGCTATTCGAATAGATTAACTTCCCTGCAGGGGTGCACCAACTTACCCAACACGCTCGATCCCATTTGGCCGGACACACTTTCCTGGGTCATGCCCGGCCTCGGAAGATCAACACGTCACAGTCCCACCTAGGCTCAACAGAGAGGCCAGCACGCCGGTCTAAACCTAAGCGCACAGGGGTCTGGGCCCATCGCCCTTAGCACACCTGCATGTTGCGTGGGCGGCCGGAAGCAGAACTAGCCCCCTTAATACAAGAGCAGGCTTACGTTCCAATCCGGCGCGCGCCGCTCCGTCGCTGACGTCTGAAGTGCTTCGGCTGATACCACGACACCGGGATACCCATAACTACTCCCACGTAGATGGTTAGTGCGTATAGGCTCGTAGCCAACTCAGATCAAATACCAAGATCTCGTTAAGCGTGTTAAGTATCCGCGAACGCCGAACAGGGCCAGGCCCACCTCTCTCCTAGGCGGCCTCAACCTGCCCTGTCGCTCCGCCACAAAGATCCACTCGCGGGTGTTCCACAAGCCGACCCGTCTTTAGTCACCACATGTATCATGTATAAGTATAAAGTATACCCGTGATCACCTCCCGAGTGATCATGGCCCGATAGTATAGCACAGCAGACGGACAAGAATGTAGGGCCACAGATGGAAATACTAGCATCCTATACTAGGCAAGTAGGAATACAGGTAAAGGTATCAACAGAAGTAGTAAAGACAGGCTATGCATCAGGATAGGAATAACGGAAAGCAGTAACATGCTACACTACTCTAATACAAGCAGTATAGAGGAGAGTAGGCGATATCTGGTGATCAAGGGGGGGGCTTGCCTGGTTGCTCTGGCAAGAGAGAGGGGTCGTCGGTGATGTAGTCGACCACAGGGGCATCAGCATCGTCACGGGGTCTACCGGCGAGAAGAGGGGGGCAGAAACAGTAAATACATAGCAAGCAAGTGCATAACAGGACAACAAGCAGAGCTAGACGTGTTCTAATGCGGTATGAGGTGATACCGGTGAAGGGGGGAAACACCCGGGAAAGTATTCCCGGTGTTTGGCGTTTTCGGGCATAGGAGCCGGAGGGGGAAAGTTGCGAGTTCGGTAGGTTAGGGGGGGTGCAGCGGACGAATGGGTTGCGTATCCGGAATCGTCTCGTCGTTCTGAGCAACTTTCATGTTGAAAATATTTTAATCCGAGTTACGGATTAAAAGATATGATTTTCTAAGGATTTTATTAATTTCTGGAATTTAATTAATTATTTAATTAATTTGAAAAACAGGTTAATGACATCAGCATGATGTCATGCTGACATCAGCAGTCAACAATGTTGACTTGGTCAACCTGACATGTGGGTCCAGGGGGACCCACCTGTCATTCTCTATGATTAACTAAAATAGATTAATTAGCTTAATTAGTGATTAGGTTAGTCTAATCAAGATTAATTACTTAATTAATTACTTAATTAATTAATTAATATTTTAGTTATTTTAGTTATTATTTATTTATTTATTTAATATATTCTTTTTTATTTTTATTTTTTTCTAATTCCTTTTCTTTTCTTTTCTTTTCTTTTTTTCCTTAAAACCGTTCTGGGGCGGGGCCCCCTAGTCAGTGGCCCGGGGGGGCCTATCGGTTCGGGTGTGCGTGCGTTCGGGTTCGGGCGCAACGGGTGTGCCCCGTTCGGGTGCACGCCCAGGGGCACGCGGGCGTGGGCACGGGTGGCCACGGCGGGGCACGTCGCCGGCCAGGGATGGGCGCAGGGGCGCATCCCGCCCAGTGCGGGGCGAGGTTGCCGGCGGCCACCGCACAAGCGGCAGCAGGGCGGCGATGCCGGCGTGGGGCGAGGGGAGCAGGGGGTGCGGCCCTGGCGGGGAGCCACGGCGGCCAGCGGCCACGCGCGCGCGGGGGGCGAGGCCCGAGCGCGGCGAGCGCGCACGGGGGAAGCGGGTGGGCGCGCCCCGGGCGCAGGCAGAGGCGGGGAACGGCGAGTGCACGGCCGACACGGGGAGAGGAGGGAAAAGGCGCGGCTCACGGCGGGGTGTAGGGTCCGGGCAGCGGTGCTCGAAGAGGAGGTCGGG
>NC_041392.1:110992676-110993480 GCF_002162155.2 Triticum dicoccoides | reverse complement strand
TATAAAAACGTTCTGGGATGGGGCCCGTTTGCCATAGGCCCATAGGGCCTTAGCGGGCACCAGGCTTGCGGTTACGGGTGCAGGGGCGTGCTGGGCGATGGGCGCCAGCCTGCCCGACAGGGAGCTCGCCCAGACTAACCGCGGGGCGAGGCTAGCGGGGCGCCGAAGGCAAAGGGCGCGGCCGGTGGCGGGGACCGGACCGGCGAGCGGGAGGCACGGGGCAGCAAGGGGCTTTGGCGGCGGCCGTGGCCGTTGACGGCGAGCGCGGGGCGCAGCCAGGAGGCGGGGGAGGGCGCCGGGCGTGGCCAGGCAGCGAAGGAGCTGCAGAGCGAGGCCGGCGGGGGAGTAGGCGGCGCATGTGTGGCAGGGCGCGCGAGGGAGACCCCACCGCGGGCGTGACGAACGCGCGGGGTGGCGCAGACGGCACGGGGAGTCGGGGACGGGCGCGTGCGCGCATAGGGTGCGATCACGGCGAACAACAGGCAGAGGCGAGCGGCCTTAGGAGGGTGAGCGCGACCAGGGGCACGCAAGGCGTCCAGGCGCGAGCGGGAGGCGCGCACATGGAGGAGAGGGAGTACAGGAGGGGGTTCCTCACATGGGAGCTGCAGGGGGATGGCAGTGGGCTCGATGTCGGCCGACGAGGAGCAACGGGGTGGCGCGCGGCATCTGCGTCGGCGGGGTCGGGGCGCGGCTGCCACCCGATGCAGACGAGGGAGAGACGGGGATGCGAGGTCCGGCGAGGAGTCGAGGAGGACGGAGACGACGGCGAGCGGCGACGGCGCGATGTCGGGGCTTGGGGCGCCG
>NC_041392.1:110985807-110992264 GCF_002162155.2 Triticum dicoccoides | reverse complement strand
CGGCACGGCGTCGGTTGGGGTTCGGGCGACGGGGCACTGCGGGGGGGGAGTGGGGGATCGATCCCGATCCAGATCGGATCGGGAGAGAGGGAGTGGGAGCGAGTGGGGAATGGGTTAGGGTTACCGTGGTGGTGGGGGGGTATAGGCAGGGGTGGCCTGGGTCGGCCTGGTCAGCTGTGGCCAAGTGGGCCACTTGGCCCAGGGGAGAGGGGGGTCTTTTCTTTTTGTTTTCTATTTCTTTTCTATTTTATTTTAAGTTCCCTTTTATTACAGTTTTATAAAAAAACACTAGCACCTAAATTTGTATTTATAAATATACTACTGCCACCTTAATTCTCAACCAAAAATAAAATAGTTTAATATTTTATAAAATTCAATAGGCATGTATTTAATTGTTTTAACTACTGTTTTAATTATCTTAGAGTCTTTAAACACCTTATCAAAGTTTGGTTTCTCCACCATAATTACCTATGCATTATTTAGTTCACTCCGAACATTTTAGTTTTAAAGTTTGGAAACTTTTGTTGTTTGCCTATGTTTTAAATTTGAATTTGAATCGGGTTCGAATCAACGTGAGTTTAATCACAGTAATGGAGGTGACGTGGCATCCTTAGCTTGGGATTACTGTAGTCTAATTATCCGGGCGTCACAATTCTCCTCCACTACAAGAAATCTCGTCTCGAGATTTAAGAGGGGAGTAAGGGGGGGTTCTGGTTATTCTAATGGATCTTCTTGAAGAAGTTAATCCCTTTCGTTGATGTCTTCAATTCTTTATTCCAAAGCATCATGATGAAGTTGTCGTCCTTTCTTCGGGGAACTCCATCGTACTTACGAATAGGTAAGGGGCAGCTCTACAATGATAGGAGGTTATAAGGGAAATTTATCTGGGGTATCCCAAGAATGAACATATGAGTATCTCTCGAGTTGAACAAATTACACCTATCGAGAGCAAAGTAAGACGGTGCAATAAGAAGTTTCAAGCGGATAGGCAATCGTTCATTGCGTGAAGCAGAGTGCGAAAGGGGTTCTGAGCAACGGGAATAAGTATTGTGTCCGATACCAGAATAGATCAACAGACAAGTGGCCCGTGAATTACATACAAAGTCAAGCACGAGGAATAACTTTGACAACAGGTTGTACAGGAGAGTCAGGTTTCGTTCCTGGGACCTGTGGTTTATGGGCCCACCATGTGGGTTAAAAGTAGAAAGGGGGGGCTGACATCTTGTACGATCACGATAGCAAGGCATGTCAGAGAGTAGCATGTCAGTTATGTCGGCAACAATGTCGGTACCAAGGGCGAGGGACGAAGAGAACCATTTTCCTGCTCGTTGAACGAGGCGGACCAGTAGGCGAAGTTCTCGTCCATCAGTGGTTACCAGAATGTCATCAACAAAAGTAACAGGGTCTTACTAACAGAATTGTACAACGAGGTGTTTACATAAGCAGGAGAATATTACTGCTCAAATCATATAGTTCACAAGAAAGGTTAAACCAACAATGGAAGGAAATTATGTTTAAACACATATTTCAAGGGTATATCCTTCCCAAGGACAAGCAGAGCATGATATCCATGTAAGGATATAATGTAGAAAACTCTTTAGGTAGGGGAGAGAATTTTCATGACATTGCCCATACAATGGTGTTTGGGTAATTGAGCAAGAAACATTTAGCATTGGGCTTCAAATGGTCTTGTTGAAAATCGGAGTACCATAGACATGCTTCGAGATAGCATTGACATGGTCATCAGGTGAAGATCAGACTTTGGAAACATGAAGGATCCATCAGGAATAACTTGTAGAATAAGTCTTACAATTTCCTCATGGATGAATGGATAACCTTGCTGAAAAGGAATCTATAATGATAGGTCCTCCAGCCAGGGGGGTGCTAGGCATGACATCATGTTACCGGGTCATCAAAGGATCAACATCATAACTCTTGGAAAGTTGTCCCAACCATCATATCTGACCGAGATTCATATCCAATTGGTGTCATGAAACCTCAGACTCAGGGGGTCCAAGAGGAAAAAGGTGCAACACAAATCGTTGAAATGACATTGCAAGATCCTCGAGAAATGAACTATGGGAGCGGGTTTCTGAAGCAATAGTTCATCATTAAACCAAGGAGAGGACAAGGAGGTGTCTGGTGAACTCAACGGCAATTCACCGAGATTCCCAAAAGATGGATTTCCACAATTAAGTGAACAAGGAGATAACATTTGTCAGATCAAATGATATAAGGAAGTATGCTCGAGGTAAACATACACAATTAACATTGGTTGAAAGGTGCGCCCGAAATATGGGTTGGGTTGCACGACCAATGTCAGAATGGTGATTCAATAATCAATAGCCTAAGAATGAACTTTCGACCATTAACTAAAAAAATAGGGTTGCTAGAAGGAAAGAATCCAAACAACACCCTTCACTTGTTGGAATTAACACGGGGACCAAGAAAGAATGGTGATGGTGAGAAGTATTTCTATGTCAAGAATTCTCAAGAGGTGGAACAATTCTCAGAACATTCTTGACATAAAGGATGGTAATACTCCAAGGTAAAGAAGAACAATTGCTGGATAGCAAGGAACTCAAGGTATAACACCAAGCATGAACAAGCTTGTGTTGGTGGGAAGGCAATAAAGTGGTCAATGATAATACAATTCATCGAGGGCAAGGATGGTATTTCTCATCATGAATTCAATTGATATCCTGGATGAGCTCAGAATGATGATGATCACGACACCTTTGTCGCGAGAGTTCATGAAGATGTAATCGATCGGCGACGGCATCAAGTCAAAGTAATGATGAAGTGAAAGGTTATTGGAACCAAGGGTACGACACAACTCGAAACCAAGCTTGTTGTTCAAGGCGAAATGGTATGACGATGATGATCGACGTAAGGTTAGTTCATCGTCGAAAATTGTGCTCCGAGAAGAAGGACCGGGTAGCACAGTTAAAATCATCACGACAATGATATAGCCAAACAGGCTAGGAATGGCGTGATCGGGTACAAACTCGTACTTATAGAAGCTTACCGAAGAGTTGTTGAACCGTAGTGCGGACTCGGTTCAGTTATCGGTGTCTTTGAGTGTTCAATAACTCAGAGCCCGCGAAAAATTGGAATCAGTGGGAAGGTAGCACTTGATGAAGGACTCATAAAAAGTTATGCAGTTCCATGATAATCTCGAGATGCCAGGGGGGTAATACTCGACACAAGATCAAAGTAAAGGTTGGACTGGTGTATTGATCCATAGAAGACAATTGTTTTAACTTGTCCGAGAAATGAGATCAAAGAAGAACAATCATGGTCGGAACCACGGTTGCAGAAGGCCAGATCCTAGATATAAGATGAACTTATACCAAAGGAATAATTTATTTAAGAGAAGCTTTAATGATAAGATCTACATCGTGTCCATGGGCATGAACACAAGTTCAAGGTCAACTCCCACTTCTCCAATGCATAACCTTTCATTCACTTCTCACGTTCGATGAAGTTGCAGTGTTGAAATTTTATCTGGTGAAGCACCAGAAGAGTATGACTCGTGAAAACTTTCGGGTTCACACGGTTTAGAGAAGGCATATGTTCAACCCATAGGGGCTTCTTAGAAACATATACCACAAGTTTCAAGAGTAAATAACACAAGCCCGAAAGCAGAGCATGGTTGGCCAAGCAGAGGATACAACTTAACAAAGGCATTATGTATCAGGGGAAGAACTCACAAGGTGATCAAATGTGAAGGACACTGTCGGATAACAATCCAACAAAGGACTTGATGGTCCACAAAGGATCTGATACGAGTATCGGTACTCAACTAGAGGAAGAAGAATGCAAGGAGATCAGATTATAGAAACAACTGACTAACTCAATTGTCAAATGCAAAGGAATTATGATTTCCAAATCAAGGGATCAGAAGCAATGCTCTGATTAGGGATGGATAAGTTGAATAGCCTTAGGGTACAATCAACGACAATTGGATTGGTCGAGAACCAATTCTAGTTAAAAGAATGGAAGCTCCGCCGGAAAGGTAATTTATAAGGATCAATGATGATTGCGTGTATTCGCAACATATTGAGTTAACAGACTCAAAATGATAATGACAAGGAATGTCAATAAGATTTCTATACTTATGGGATTAATCATAATGAAAGCAAACAAGAAATTCCAGAGCAATAGGTTGCTGAGGATTTTCGGAATATCGGGTGGTATTTCGAAGACTTTTGTGTAACACATGAACAACTGGGGGATGAGCGGATACTCGATAAGTGCGAGAATTTATTTGAAGGGGGTATTCATGTGGCAAAGAACTGCTAGGCAGTAGGCACAAAGTATTCTCGGAACAATAGAGAAAACTTCGGGGTATCTTGTAACAACAAGATCAATGGGGGATGATCATATGAATGGCAAGTGTAAGTAGTTATCCATACGAATTTATCGGTGGTCAGGAATAGCATAAGTGATAGGCACAAAGTCTCGAGAGAACATCAGAGAGTATCTTCGGAATCTTCTGATGTAGCAGGCGATCCTCTGCAGTAAGGGGCTCTCCGGGTGGATGTGATCACGAGATCCTAATCTTAGAGTTAACAAATTCATTTAACCCGAATAGTAGAGAGATCAGAGTCCCAGAGTATAGGTCGAGGAGTAAAAGATCTTACTACCACCCGATGGCGACGTGGGCCCATGGGCCACACAGCCATGTTAGTAAAAGTTTTTCAACGACTAGACTCGACTTCGGCCAAGGAGTTGGAAAGGGGGATTCCTACAGGCAGTCGGCTCTGATACCAACTTGTGACGCCCCCGATTCAATCATACACTAATCATGCACGCAAACGTGTACGATCAAGATCAGGGACTCACGGGAAGATATCACAACACAACTCTAAAACATAAATAAGTCATACAAGCATCATAATACAAGCCAGGGTCCTCGAGGGCTCGAATACAAGTGCTCGATCATAGACGAGTCAGCGGAAGCAACAATATCTGAGTACAGACATAAGTTAAACAAGTTGCCATAAGATGGCTAGCACAAACTGGGATACAGATCGAAAGAGGCGCAGGCCTCCTGCCTGGGATCCTCCTAACTACTCATGGTCGTCGTCAGCGGGCTGCACGTAGTAGTAGGCACCTCCGGTGTAGTAGGGGTCGTCGTCGACGGTGGCGTCTGGCTCCTGGACTCCAGCATCTGGTTGCGACAACCAGAAAGAAAGGAAAGGGGGAAAAAGGGGGGAGAAAGCAACCGTGAGTACTCATCCAAAGTACTCGCAAGCAAGGAACTACACTACATATGCATGGGTATATGTGTAAGGAGGCCATATCAGTGGACTGAACTGCAGAATGCCAGAATAAGAGGGGGATAGCTAATCCTGTCGAAGACTACGCTTCTGGCAGCCTCCGTCTTGCAGCAAGTAGAAGAGAGTAGATTGAAGTCCTCCAAGTTGCATCTCCAAGTAGCATCTCCAGTAGCATCGCAGTAGCATCTCTAGTAGCATCGCATAGCATAATCCTACCCGGCGATCCTCCCCTCGTCGCCCTGTGGAAAAGCGATCACCGGGTTGTCTGTGGAACTTGGAAGGGTGTGTTTTATTAAGTATCCGGTTCTAGTTGTCATAAGGTCAAGGTACAACTCCAAGTCGTCCTGTTACCGAAGATCACGGCTATTCGAATAGATTAACTTCCCTGCAGGGGTGCACCAACTTACCCAACACGCTCGATCCCATTTGGCCGGACACACTTTCCTGGGTCATGCCCGGCCTCGGAAGATCAACATGTCGCAGCCCCACCTAGGCTCAACAGAGAGGCCAGCACGCCGGTCTAAACCTAAGCGCACAGGGGTCTGGGCCCATCGCCCTTAGCACACCTGCATGTTGCGTGGGCGGCCGGAAGCAGAACTAGCCCCCTTAATACAAGAGCAGGCTTACGTTCCAATCCGGCGCGCGCCGCTCCGTCGCTGACTTCTGAAGTGCTTCGGCTGATACCACGAAACCGGGATACCCATAACTACTCCCACGTAGATGGTTAGTGTGTATAGGCTCGTAGCCAACTCAGATCAAATACCAAGATCTCGTTAAGCATGTTAAGTATCCGCGAACGCCAAACAGGGCCAGGCCCACCTCTCTCCTAGGCGGCCTCAACCTGCCCTGTCGCTCCGCCACAAAGATCCACTCGCGGGTGTTCCACAAGCCGACCCGTCTTTAGTCACCACATGTATCATGTATAAGTATAAAGTATACCCGTGATCACCTCCCGAGTGATCATGGCCCGATAGTATAGCACAGCAGACGGACAAGAATGTAGGGCCACAGATGGAAATACTAGCATCCTATACTAGGCAAGTAGGAATACAGGTAAAGGTATCATCAGAAGTAGCAAAGACAGGCTATGCATCAGGATAGGAATAACGGAAAGCAGTAACATGCTACACTACTCTAATGCAAGCAGTATAGAGGAGAGTAGGCGATATCTG
>NC_041392.1:110984642-110985594 GCF_002162155.2 Triticum dicoccoides | reverse complement strand
AGCATCGTCACGGGGTCTACCGGAGACAAGAGGGGGGGAGAAACAGTAAATACATAGCAAGCAAGTGCATAACAGGACAACAAGCAGAGCTAGACGTGTTCTAATGCGGTATGAGGTGATACCGGTGAAGGGGGGAAACACCCGGGAAAGTATTCCCGGTGTTTGGCGTTTTCGGGCATAGGAGCCGGAGGGGGAAAGTTGCGAGTTCGGTAGGTTACGGGGGGTGCGGCGGACGAATGGGTTGTGTATCCGGAATCGTCTTGTCGTTCTGAGCAACTTTCATGTTGAAAATATTTTAATTCGAGTTACGGATTAAAAGATATGATTTTCTAAGGATTTTATTAATTTCTGGAATTTAATTAATTATTTAATTAATTTGAAAAACAGGTTAATGACATCAGCATGATGTCATGCTGACATCAGCAGTCAACAGTGTTGACTTGGTCAACCTGACATGTGGGTCCAGGGGGACCCACCTGTCATTCTCTATGATTAACTAAAATAGATTAATTAGCTTAATTAGTGATTAGGTTAATCTAATCAAGATTAATTACTTAATTAATTACTTAATTAATTAATTAATATTTTAATTATTTTAGTTATTATCTATTTATTTATTTAATATATTCTTTTTTTATTTTTATTTTTTTCTAATTCCTTTTCTTTTCTTTTCTTTTCTTTTTTTCCTTAAAACCGTTCTGGGGCGGGGCCCCCTAGTCAGTGGCCCGGGGGGGCCTATCGGTTCGGGTGTGCGTGCGTTTGGGTTCGGGCGCAACGGGTGTGCCCCGTTCGGGTGCACGCCCAGGGGCACGCGGGCGTGGCCACAGGTGGCCACGGCGGGGCACGTCGCCGGCCAGGGATGGGCGCAGGGGCGCATCCCGCCCAGTGCGGGGCAAGGTTGCCGGCGGCCACCGCACAAGTGGCAGCAGGGCGGCGATGCCGGCGTGGGGCG
>NC_041392.1:110962845-110984087 GCF_002162155.2 Triticum dicoccoides | reverse complement strand
GGGGGGGGAGTGGGGGATCGATCCCGATCCAGATCGGATCGGGAGAGGGGGAGTGGGAGCGAGTGGGGAATGGGTTAGGGTTACCGTGGTGATGGGGGGTATAGGCAGGGGTGGCCTGGGTCGGCCTGGTCAGCTGTGGCCAACTGGCCACTTGGCCCAGGGGAGAGGGGGGTCTTTTCTTTTTGTTTTCTATTTCTTTTCTATTTTATTTTAAGTTCCCTTTTATTACAGTTTTATAAAAAAAACACTAGCACCTAAATTTGTATTTATAAATATACTACTGCCACCTTAATTCTCAACCGAAAATAAAATAGTTTAATATTTTATAAAATTCAATAGGCATGTATTTAATTGTTTTAACTACTGTTTTAATTATCTTAGAGTCTTTAAACACCTTATCAAAGTTTGGTTTTTCCACCATAATTACATATGCATTATTTAATTCACTCCAAACATTTTAGTTTTAAAGTTTGGAAACTTTTGTTGTTTGCCTATGTTTTAAATTTGAATTTGAATCGGGTTCGAATCAACGTGAGTTTAATCACAGTAATGGAGGTGACGTGGCATCCTTAGCTTGGGATTACTGTAGTCTAATTATCCGGGCGTCACACAGCCCAAGGTGGTTGTGCGCCTCCCCCCTTCCCCTAGTCCTATTTGAACTAGGAGAGGTGGCCGGCCCCCTCTCTCTCTTTCCCCCCCTCAAGGAATCCTATTCCAACTAGGATTGGGGGGGGGGGAATCCTACTCCCAAAGGGAGTAGGACTCTCCTGGCGCGCCTCCTGTGGCCGGCCAGCCTCCCCCCCTCTAATCCTTTATATACTGAGGCAGAGGCACCCCAGAAACACACAAGTTGATCCACGTGATCTATTCCTTAGCCGTGTGCGGTGCCCCCAGCCACCATAGTCCTTGATAATACTGTAGTGGAGTTTAGGCGAAGCCCTGCTGCTGTAGTACATCAAGATCGTCACCACGCCGTCGTGCTGACGGAACTCTTCCCCGACACTTTGCTGGATCGGAGTCCGGGGATCGTCATCGAGCTGAACGTGTGCTCGAACTCGGAGGTGCCGTAGTTTCGGTGCTTGATCAGTTGGATCGTGAAGACGTACGACTACTTCCTCTACGTTGCGTCAACGCTTCCGCAGTCGGTCTGCGTGGGTACGTAGACAACACTCCCCCCCTCGTTGTTGTGCATCACATGATCTTGCGTGTGCGTAGGAAATTTTTTGAAATTACTACGAAACCCAACACTGATCTGTGTGCATCCTATCTATGCAGAGGTCGGGTGTGTGCTTATTGTGTTTATATCCTCTTGCTACTTCATTTTAAGTCAATAAAATCCACTTTGTCAAAAAATATCAAATTTTTAAGGATTTCACTTCAAGTCGAATGTTGGATTTTTGAGCATGGAAAATCGATCGTTTTTATGGGAAATTTAGTTGCCACTAGGATGCAAATTTTCTTTAGCAAGCATGACAAATCCTTGCCATGTTCAATTTCTTGCCCGGATTTGCCATGCTTGGTAAAAGAAATTATCATCCACATGACAACTAAATTGGCAATAAAAAAACATTTGATTTTCCATGGTTAAAAATCTGACCTTAGATTTTTAACATTACCGAATTCTAAAGGACCAGTAACTAAAATGACACAAATTCTTGAGTATACTTCATCTGTTCCAAAATGTAGTGCATATTTTGTTTTTCAAAAATCAAACAAGTATATATTCGATCATATTTATAGAATAAATTATTAAATAAATAAAATAGCACACTTCATGAGGCAGCTAATGATGCTAAATAGGTATTGTGAATGTTGATTTTTTTATAAACTTGCTCAAACATGGGCATGTTTGACTTTCAGAAAACAAAATATGCCCTGCATTTTGGAACAGAGAGAGTAATCCGGAAGTGATGGTTCACACCGACAAACAACCCAAATGGAAGGCATGCTGGTTGGCGTGATATGTTGTGTCAAAAGTATTAGCATCGCCAAGCTGTCTGTATTGGTATCGACTCTTGCCATTTGTCCACATCAGTGCAACTTATCTTGCTACCATTATCCACCAAAGCACTGTTGTCAAGCATTGGCTCTTTTTTCTTCAGTTTTGAGAAGAGCTCCACTGTTTTCTTCACATCTTCGTCTGACTACTCTTTGTTCATTCATTTGCATAGATAACAGAGTGACCTCTTGTTGAATGGTACATTCGCCGTTGAGCCAAAGAAGCTTGTGATAACACAAAAAACCTTACTTAGCCAATATTATTGCTCCTCATATGCTTCACAATGTCTTTGATGTGTGTGTGTGTGTGTGTGTTGATATTCCTGTGTGATGGCCAATGCAACTTCTCACCGCATGATGCGGATAGTTGGTGTCTAAATTCATGTATACACCAAACATGGTCTGATATGCAATGTAGTTTGATTATAGTTGTGCAATTGCAACATGATGGTTTTGTGTTTTCTTTTTCGGTTTCCCCTGAGAAAACAAAATAAATCTTCATCGGCGTGGATAATAGGATTAAATCAATTACATAGATAATGATGCTCTTATATTAGAAGAATATAGAAACCCATATGTTTATACTCATCATGCAACCGCAAACTAATTCTTGGACGGCTTTACATTTATGTGCATTCCTCCTACATTGGTTGTATCTAATTCCAAAACTGAACTCACAAGAATACAAGTTGCAGAACTTAAAGGCTTCTGCAAGCGAGTCAAACTCTGTCCTAATTTCAGGTGTTGCAACATATCCTGTTTTGATTTCATCGAAGCTTCGGATTGGCTTCTCGAGTGCGTTGACCCTTCCCTATGAGATCATTAAAACTAACCAACTTAAAACTAACTTAAAATTATTCTTAATATTATGTTAATATAGGCAAACGAAAGTCCATTATGATATGATGTTATACAAATATTGTTAATATTTGACTCATCGAATAGATACCAAAATTACTTATAATTTTTTAAGCATTATGATTTTAATTAAATCTGAATTATCTCAAACAAAGCTTGTCATTGTTTCAGAAAGATGAAATATGTGCTATTAAATGTGTGTCTGTGTCCATTGATATAGTTTTGACCATATATACTTAGTGGTATGTTATATAACACCTAGCAAAGTTAATCACATATCATTAGTACTACAAAAGTCACATAGTTTTCTTTTATATTAGGATTCGAATTTGTTTGTTGTCCTCAAATTTTATTATAAATTACACTTACCGTGAACTGGAATTTTTTCATTATATAGATTTTTTGCTTATAGATTTTTCTCGGGACTTAGGAAACATTTATATATCCTCGATTATGTGAAGCACAAATGGACAAAGCTGACTTCTTGTGTGTATTGTTATGTGTACATGTGCAGATATATGTAGGATGACTTTCATATTCTCTTTTATATCTCATAAGTATCTTGGTAGATAATTCTAGAGCATAAGATTTCAACATACATCTCAATCAAGATTACAAGTAACCGGAGTGCAAACGATTTCAGGGTTCTATTCGCTTTAGCTCGGACCGTTGTTTTTGTGTGCATGCCAAACAACTAAATTGGAATTTCGGGGATACCAAATCCAATTCAGGCCTCATTATGGATGTCCAGACTCAGCATTAGGATAATTATTATCAAAAAGTCATAACTTTTGAACCGAGCATTAGAATTTCGACCAATTTTCACTGTTAGGTTTCTCAGGTCGAGCTCTTTGAAATCCCATATGGGTATGTTCTGACTTTTTTTAAAAAGCAACTTTTATGCCACATGAGACAAATTTAGTGCTACATAGAAGCAACTTCGCTGCACTATGTGTACCCGTAAATTTGGCTAACATTCTCCCAACTTGCCTACCATTGCTGCTTTGTTGCCTACAGTACAATGAAGTTGCCTATTACTGATGCTCAGTTCCCTGCTATTTGTAATTAGTTGTCTACTCTTGATGCTCAATTTTCTAACTTTGCTAATTAGTTGCCTACAATATTTGTGAAGCTGCATGTCAATGTTTTCTTATGCTGCCTACGAACACTATGGAGCTACCTACCATTTGCTAACGAGTTGGCTGCAATACTATGAAAGTCGCCTATCGTTGTTCGTAAGTTGCGTACCTCAAAACTTGCCTACCAATGGTGCTTAGTTGCCTGTCAATACTATTTTAGTTGCCTATGGTACATTGAAAGTAGCCCATTGGTGTTGCTAAGTTTGCCTATCTTTGAAACTAAGTTGTTTACCGTACCAAAAGGTATTGTAAGCAAATAAGCATGATGTTAGGCTACTCGCTGGTCATTGTAGGCAACTTACAGTAAACATTATCACTTGGCAATCATTGTGGCCAACTTGGGAGAGCATTAGAAAAACTAGTGTCATGGGACGCAAACCTAACATGGAGTTGCTTCCCATAGCACTGAAGTTGCTTGCCGTAGTACTAAAGTTGCTTTTGAAAGAAACTTCATCAAACCATATGCAAATAAGATCCAATTTTGAAAAGTTCGTCGCGGGGGCTCCAATGGTGAAAATGAATCTCAATTTCGACGGTTCAGTCAAAATTATACTTTCTCTGATCCAAAATAAGTGTCGCAGTTTGAACAGGGTTAGTTCAAAAATGCAACACTTATTATGGATCGGAGGTAGTAGCATTTAAAAATATATAGAATTCGCAAACATATCATCAAACTCGCATTGTCGATTTTATCCTATTTGAAATTGAATGTGTCATTTATATTCTCGGCGGAACAGGCGCTCATGTGGCTGCTCCGGATCGCTCCAAGATTCAATCTAATAGTGCGAAAGACTATGAGCTCATGGAGCCCAAATAATGCAGCCGTACTAATTACTCCCTCCGTTCATAAATATTTGTCTTTCTAGAGATTTCAACAAGTGACTACATATGAAGCAAAATAAGTGAATCTACATTCTATATACATCTATATGTGATAGTCCATTTAAAATCTCTAAAAAGACAAATATTTAGGAACGAGGAGAGTAGCATTTAGAGAAAAATAATGTTAGCTGCATCCTCGTCAACACGTGTACGTCATCCACGATCCCACAAATGGCTAGGTGATCGTCATTCTTTTGCAAGATGTGCATGTGCCTGTAACTCTATACAAATACCACTGAGATCAATACGATCTATGTGTTGCATTTTTTTTCCGAATAATTTATGTGTTGCATCTATTCCCCTTTCACAGATAAACCAAACTTTGTGAGGCTGTGAGCTTTGTAATTGAAATTTCTAAGCTCATGAATGAAATTATAAGAAGAGAAAGCTAATGATATCTCCTTAATCTCCTTGATGATACACCATAGCTTTCAAGGGACCCTCCATTGAATGTGCTCTTGCTACTCAGCGCGGCCTTCGGCTTTGCTGCATTTTGGTTAAGTTAAAGGCATCACTCATACATCAATTTGTCCCCGATGCTCACTTTGGTACATCTTCGCACAAATACTACAATATCTCCCTAAACTTGCTCAACACGCACGAAATGAGCCAAATGAGGATAGTGCGATCTATGGATCTAGATGTAATAATTATTATTATTGGTGATGTAATTATTATTATTATTATTGGTATTCGTTGTGCTGTCGTAATTGATGATGAATAGATCAAAAAAAATCTGACAAAGAAAAAGGTGACAACAAATGGCATGCTTAGTCAGCAAATTTAAAAAATTGGCTTGTGTAGTTTCCACGCGTGTGGATGTGCTCTGTTTTGTAAAAAAAAAAGGACCTCATATTCAGTTTTCTCAAAAAGGGCCTAATTTTTCTATGACAGACTAAAAATAAGCACAATATAGCACAGTTCAACAACAACAAACTGAGTCTTCGACCAAAGAAAACAGATGCAATGGCCATTTGTTCTCTTCTCACAAGACATGTGTAGATTTTTCTGGAACGCTGAAACAAAAAATATGCATGCGTAGACAACTGCGTCATGTACCATTTCGCTCTTTCCACGTCATTGCCAAGAGGCCGTCAGAAAGTAAACGCCAGTATTGTTGCTCGTGCTTACCCAATCCCCCAACCCAACAATGAGTACCGAAGTTCGGAAATGTCTATACATATCAGTGAATTACTTTACAGGAATGGGAAACATTATATCGCACGAGAGTCATAATCACAAGTAAAACTCTAGTTTCCGGAAGAAAAAAAAAAGGCAATATATACAGGAGTGCTTAACTGAAGCCGGACTCAAAAGCACTTATGCCGCAGTGAGTTTCTGGATGTCCTTCTGCAAGAAAATAATACATGCCAACAATGACTGAGGAGTGGCAAATATTAAAAGATGCTAAGGAGGATAACATGCAGGGGATTTGTAAGGTGTTCTCTGCAATGTTGTGAACTACGAGAGGATTAAGGAATGTGCCCCTCAATGAGATACAGAAGTTTGGCATTCCTAAATCAAGCAATTTGAAAAGTAATGAGTGTAGTAAGCAAAACCATCTTATGAACGAAGCAATCCAGTGGCAAAATGGGCCGAAAGCAAAATAGCGAATGAATTAGATATTATGACAAATTGACTTCTGACTGATGGACTATGGCTTTCCAGTCTGTAGTGATGAGTTGGTGACACGAAATCAACTGCAGATTATATAACCCCATCCACCACTGCAATTAAGTCACCACAAGTCCTTTTGACTAAGTGGGCATTACCGCATTAGTTCAGGACTCGAATCTTCAATTTCGTCTAAACTTCTGAATTACATAATCCTACGGAAGGCAGAAAAAAATTGACACGCTTTCCGAACCCATGCTGCTTGCTTCTGGCTGTGGCCTGTGGGTGCCCCATCAACCATTGTGAGCAACTGTCATCAGAGACTTAGCATAATTCCATCATTTAAGCTTATGTAAATTCCAACACTGCCAAGGCTGTACGCTATGACCTATTATAACAACTTGGAGAATGTGCCATCTGAACCACTCGTGTAGATCTAAGGTTCACCAAGAACACCAACACCGCTCTAGACACATTGGAGTTAGTACTCTGTTGGTCAAGGCTAGTTTTAGCTGGATGCCCACACCCACAAGACCGCAGCCCATAAGGTACTGTTTTTTACATATGGACAAATGAACATATGTTCATTGTCCGTTTAGCGCCACATGCCAACATATGCTGGGGAATCTTAGAACTAGAGATCCAAATTCACTAAAATTAGATTAAAATAGGAATTAATGATAAGAGGGATATACACTATAGAGCCACAGAGAAACTTAACACACCTCAATTTGGAATGGTGAAGTTGTTGGTGGATATCTCTCCACAACTTTGCCATTTTTGTCCACTAGGAACTTCTCAAAGTTCCACTTCACTATATCACCCAAAAATCCTCCAGCACTCGACTTGAGAAACTTATAAATAGGGGCTGTAAATGGTCCATTGACATCAACCTGCCATTGTATGCATATCCAATTAATTGTGGCAAGTAGCTGGAAATACTGAATACAATGCATTGCTTCTTAAGCTGGAGTTCCCATACCTTATCAAAAATAGGAAATTCAGCTTTAAACCTTGTACAAGCAAATTGCTTTATCTGTGTATTTGATCCAGGTTCTTGAAAACCAAATTGATTGCATGGAAATGCCAGAATCTCAAACCCTGCAATTTTAAAAAGATGAAAGAAAATGATACATCCTACTATGACCTTCAAATTCATGCCCATGCCACTCCAGTAGCTGTTGGTCAGTTTCTTATGCTCTTAGAATAGTAAATTAATCCAATCAGAAAAGGCAGTTTTTACTTTTACTCAAACAAATAGAGAATGTGTCATTGTGTCCTCAAGAAAATAGAAAAAAACATCCGTCATCTTGAACAAATGTTGTTGAGGCCGAAGTCACCATAAGAATCTTTCTTTTATTGGTAAGCATGGCACAGTATCTAATCATTCTTTGTTAGTCATGTGGATTGAAACAGAAATTTTTATTGAAACCAGATAGTTTAAAACTGGACCGGCCTGGGATAGTACCACCAACCCTGAAAAGTACCTGCTTGTTGATAGATAATTAACATAGACTGCTTCCACGGGTAAGGATTTAAAATTTTGCATGGCACTAGGGTGATTATCTAGAGCAAGACACCAACTAAAAATCATAAATGAGAAGAGGTCTCTCATGCCATAAGCAATGTCTAATCCAGTGAAAAGAAGGTCTAACCAGAAATACATATTACCTTGAGTCTTGTACTTCTCGTAAAGGTGAGATAGCTCAGTGTAATTTGCTGTTGTAAGCCCGCTGGGTTTTGCAGAAAAAAGTGAGGGTTCATGCACAACAAAGAATAACTTAATGTTGGGCTTAGGAAAAAACGTATATCAAGAAAATTACCATTGAGAAGCAACATTAACAATCAACAGTGCTTTTCCCTTGAACTTGCTAAGAGAAACATTTTTTCCATCAATATCCTGAATAACAGAGAAATGTTTCTTCAGGCACGAAAGTTAAAAATGGACACATTTAATCTCCTCACAAAAGTATGCTCATTCGTTCATAAATCATGTATCAATAATTAAACATATAAAATGATGCTATATTACAGTCAAGGGAAAATCACTAGGGAAATAGAAGTATCATAATATTAAAAAAATCTAAATTCCCAAACTACATGTTGCTTAGGAAAAAAAGACGAACACACTACAACACAGGTCAAAATGGGCCACAGCCAATTTCATGAAAGTTCAAATTTACCCTTAAACCAAATTTTAACCCTCATAATTTCCCGTAATCTCTTATCATTTTACTTGGTCAGTGAATCTGCTTGAATATGTCCTCCATGTGCAGTTTAAGTCTGCAAACCAACTACGCCAATATATCTATATATTTATCCAATGTACCGACACATAGATGGTAATAGATCTACAACGAGTAGGAATGCATATATTTCCTAAATCCGAATAAAACATTTCAGAGATACATTTATTTAAGGTAATTTTTTTTAAAATATGTTACTAGCTCACACTCCATAACTGAAGTAAAACCATGACAAGTACTATGGAATGGAGGGAGTAATATATAAATCTCCAAATGCATTGGCCTGACGCAGCCAATTTCAAGCATGCCCAACAACGCCATTTCAAATAAAATACTTCTTCCGTTCCTAAATATAAGTCTTTCTAGAGATTTCAATATGGATTACATACGGAGCAAAATGAGTGAATCTAAACTCTAAACTACGTCTATATGCATTCGTATGTAGTTCATATTGAAATCTTTAGAAAGACTTATATTTAGAAACGGAGGAAGTATAAGTATTACCGATGGATACAGCACATCCCACCTACCTAACGACACTGCATCAAACATCTAACACAGCTGTCCTGTCGCTTGTCGCTGTGTACAATCTCACCTATATGCATCCGAATTCACACAAATCACATCGATCCATTCCACCGAACCCGCACGTACAATCTCACCCACGGCGCAAGCTCGCGCCTCACGCGCAACCCAAGTACGATGCCACGCCACTATCGCGAAAATTACGAGGCCAGAGAGCTGGTCACCTACCTTCACGGTGAAGTCGTAGATGCTCTTCTCCGTGGTGGCGGCGGCGTAGACGACGCCGGGCGCCCGCCTGCGCCGCCGCGGCGCCGCGACGGAGACCGCCGCCCTGCCCCAGGCCCCCGACTTCGAGTGGGCCGCCGGGAGGCGCGCGAAGGCGGTGGCCGCCGGAGGGAGCCGCGAGACCTGCGCGGCGGGGTGGAGGCAGGTGAGCGCCGCGGCCGCGGTGGACGAGGCCATGATGCAGGCGGGGTGTGGCTGCCGCGCGTCGGCGGGCGGGCGCGTGGGAACAGACTGGGGGCGGTGGTGGGCGGGCGCGTGGTGGGGGTTTAGCGCGGTAGCGGCGCCGGATTGGTTCGCGCCGATTCTGGTTAAGGACGGAGCGCTTTTGCAGATAGACCCCTGCGTTGATCTACATTTGGCCATAACTTTCTTCATTGCCCTTTCTTCAGAAAATTGATGGAGGTATCCTACTTCCTCGATTTAGAAAAATATTACAAGCGATCAATTATAAAAAAGTCAATAGTAAAAAAATAATAACCATCGTCTTCATCAATTCTGGCATGGTTGAGCTTTCGTTGCCCCATTTAAGAAGAATATTTTTGCTGCACCCCACCATTAAGACGTCTGGAATGAATAATTTGGCCTATGGTTTGTTCAGGACATTACCAACCACCGTCTTTAGACGATGGTATAATCACATGCATGTTGTTAATAATTATGTAATGCCTCGGCCTTGATCATCCCAATCCATAAAATGCAGGGACAAAATTTGGATGTGTCTGAAAACATGAATGCAAATTTGCAGTAAGCTTCCTTTTGTGTATATCACATACCTTGTTGTTACTTCAGCTGCCATCACCATTGTTGAGAAGAGTTGCGGTGCCAAAGGGGTAGAAATTGAAGCACCAGAGAAGCGCCGCCGTCGCGGTTGTCAAATTCTCATCTAGCAAAGCTATTTGTGTACATATTTTCTTAGATTATCTGAAAATGTTATGTTTAGGCATATGCAACAGCCCCACTCACCTGAAAATGGTGTATGTGAATGTTCTTTTTATTCATCACGTGATTTTTCAAAAGCTAATATAACATCCAATTCACCTGAAAATGTGTATAAATTTTACGTGAATGTTCTTTTTATGAAATGCCGCAAATTTTCAAAACACCAAGGGAGCGTGCGGAAAAGAGCCTAAGTTGTGGCTGCTGGCACTTTTTTTTTAGGGGGAGCCTGGCTGGTGGCACTGGTGGGGCAGCGGACACGTGAAGCGCTGTGCGCCGGGCGGGTGTTGGTCTTTTTCAGCTGGCGCACGGCACAAGCTGGACCAGCCAAATTGCAAGAAACCAACCTTTATCCACTTCGTCGCGGACATGCAACTCCCAGAATCCATTTATTGAGGCACTGGACGATGCACACCGCCGGCGACGGGGATGCCGCTGGAGCAGTCGTTTCCAAGCATTATCTCCGGTCCTTGTCGCGTGAGTCTCCCTGTTCCATCTGCCATGTCTTTCGCGCGCGGGAATGAATTAGCGCGATAGGTTTTGCTCGGGTCAATTCATTTACGAGGTTTGTAATAAATTGGAAAAAGGTCTATTTCTGGTGAATCGACTGTTGTGAACGATGTTCTAGAAAGAGGAAAAAGACTATTGTCAGTATTGTGAACGTAAAGGTTTCATCACTCAACTCTAGGTAGAGCTTAGAGCTTCTTCTTTTTTTGAAAATGGTCAGATCTATTATAAAAATTTACCGGAAGTACAAAGCACCTCAAACATAATAAAAATTACGTCGAGGTCCACCGAACGACCATTGCCGCCACCAGAACGAGCCTCTGGCGCGCCACTGTCATCGCTTCCATACTAAAGCCGGGCTGACCTTGCCGCAGTCGGGAAGTCTTCGTGCACGTACCCCTAAGGACCAGCGCCCTGGAGGCGCAGTCGTTGCCATTGAATTCTTGAATCGATCTGAAGAACTTAACACCAAATATCGCCGTTGCGTACGCACGGCGAGAAACCCTAACCTCCCCGCCCCAAGGAGTTGGCTGGAATCTACGTCGGAGCTCCGTCTAATCCATCCAACAGACAAACTTGAGAAAGATCGGAGCCCAGAAGACTGACTCGAAAAAGGAGTGCCACCAACCGTCCAAACGCCGCCTCTGCGAAGACTAAAACCCTACCTATCTATATCTATATACTAGTGGAAGTCGAGATACCAGGATTCTCCTCCCCGCCACCGGCAGCCGGAGCGGTAGGCGGAGGGGAGGTGAATCCACGGGCTCGCCCGACAGAGATTGAGGGGAGGAAGGCTTTCCCAAGTCGCCTTGGGAGAATGAAAGAAAAGCCAATGGTTTGTCAGATCCCAATAACTTAGAGCATCTTCAACCATGGTAGGCTAACCAGACGCTAGGCTTGGTAAAGAACCTTGTATTTGAAAGGGCACATCTCTAAACGTGCCCTAGTTATTGCACATTCAAGTTATTCAATTAAATATAAAAAGTAAAGGAGAAAAAAAACATGAATCTCTAGATAAGATTGATGACATAGAACTTAAATGTGCAATAATTTTGGCGCATCCAGATATGATTTAGCAAATCTATTCAAATTAAGTAATGATGATTAAGGTTGTGCCCCCCCCCCCTCCCCCCACCAATTTGTCTGTTCGGGGAGTCATAATCCTTGTATCCAAAATCTCAATTCGATACAAAGTCATGCAATGTCGATTTCATAAGTTCATCATATAAGAAAGAGTTGCATTTGAAAGAAAATTGCAAACTACGTGGTACCCTACTCCCAGTCCTCGTTGGAGGAGAGTTTGGTGACCCCTTTACGGAAGCAGTTGTTCTCATGATCATTGGTGGTGGCTCGAATCAAGGGTATCTCCTCGTCGCCGATGTCGTCTGCGAAGAGCTCCTCCTGCTCAACGTCACGAAGGAGGATTTGGCGGATGTTCGTCGCCACTGCGCGCTCAGACTCGAGGAACTCCATAATGGTGCGGTTCATTGCGACGAGGATGCTGTCATTGATGAGCTCAACGAAGGCGGAAGCACCTGTGTGTTCGACCTCGAACCGCGCCTCCACCGCAATGTGCTCCGCCTCCTCGGCTTGGGTGAAGCGCAACTACCCCTCCGCCTCCTCCATCGAGAGGAGGCAAATGACATCACCCCTGCCGGCCGTGGCGTTCACCACCTCAAACCTGACGGTGGGGTCAACCTCCATATCCTCCTAGAGAGCTCGGGGATTGGTTGATTGCAATGCAGTCTACGCACCATGCCTCGATGGTGGGCACCTCGTCGTGAGCTCCGCCCAATGCCCCGACATCAGCATCTTGTAATACGTGGCCTTCTCGCGGACCATGGCGGAGGGCATATGGTGAGGTCTGAGAAGATAGGAACGCCCTTTGTGGCGCGGACGGGAAGGGAAAAGGGAGGGAAAAGGGAGGGAAATCGCTCGTCTTCAATAGCCGGGGTTTGGCCCCTCGGGAGCCGCACCGATGAGGAACCATGAATACAAACACCAAACCAGTGACCTCCCAGGCAGACTGATGGGTTTTCCCATGGGTCTCACTGGTTAGTCCAATGTGGAAGCACATTCGAGCAACCCCAAATCTACCGCACATATGGCTGGGGAGGGGTGCCGCATGGAGGGTTTATCGGAGCCAAGATGTTTATTTTTAAGAAAGGCTTAATCTAGCAGTGGCCATGCACTACGACACAAGAAAACAACTCAAAACATGAGACGTGAAAAAATCATGCAGCTCTCATGAGTTGTCTTGAAAATTTAACAATCCATTACATAAAAAGGAACATAACAAGCACCACAAAAATTTGTCAAGAAGATAAGTGTGAAGATCATTTTCTAATTGATTGAAAGTATAACCTTGTGGTTCTTTTCATTGGGAATGGTTATTTTTGTGCCGACCATATGTTGTTTGTCATGGTATGGCAGGGTGGTGATAGATAACAAAACCCTAAGACCCCGCTTGGATTACTGTGTTTCATTCAGATACATCTGTAAAAAATATACGCAGCTGCATGTGTGTATCCTTCCCGGTCGAAAATCACTCTACTACAGTAATATACACTCGTAAAGTTGATACACCTATATTAAATTACACTCAATCCAAGCCCGGCCTAAGGTATGATATGATTTGTTCAAACACCGCGGTCCATGCTAAGCATGATGACTTATGCTCGCAGTGTATTCTTTCCTTATTAGTCATGTTTTGATTATGTCTTTTATGTATTGGCACTCTTTTCGACACCGTGTTTGCATAGACGTGGTGGTATCATTCGATCATTAACATAATTATCATGCCCATTCTAAGACAAATATGCCATTTCGTTAGCAAATTGAAACGTTTGCATGTCGACCGTCTATCAGCGATCGAACGGCTACATTTCTAACATCAAAAACCACATAACAAGCCCCGGCCACCCGCACCGCCCGACGGCACCGATGCCTTCTCCCGGCCTGCCGCCCCCCGCCGCCGCACTCCTCGCCGACGTCGGCGCCCTCCGCCGTTCGTACGCACGCCTCATCGCCCTCTCCTCCACGCTCCGCCACCTCGATCAGGTCCTCGCCGTCTGTCTCGCCTCCGGCCACTACACCCTCGACCCCGCCCCGGCCACCTCACTCCTCGTCCGCTACGCCGCCCTCCGCGCACCTCCCCGCCAGCTCCTCCGCCTCTTCCGCGCCGTCCCCAACCCCGACCGCTTCATTCGCAACGCCCTACTCCGCTCCCTCCCGTCCCTCCGCCCCGACCTCCTCTTCCCCTGCCCCGACTCCTTCTCCTTCGCCTTCGCCGCCACCTCGCTCAACTCTTCCAGCTCCCGCGGCGGCATCGCTTCTGGTTCCGCCTCCGCGCGCGCGCTGCACGGGCTCGCCGTCGCCGCGGGGTACGCGGGGGACACGTTCGTGGCGTCGGCCTTCACCAAGCTCTACTCCACGCTGTCGAGAGGCGATGACGCACGCAGGGTGTTCGACGCTGTGCCGTCTCCGGACACGGTCCTCTGGAACACGCTGCTCGCCGCGCTGTCCGGCTCGGAGGCCATGGAGATGTTCGTGCGGATGGTCAGGGCAGGATCGGCGCAGCCTGACTCGACGACGCTGTCATCCGTCCTGCCGGCAGCAGCGGAGGTTGCGGATGTGACGATGGGAAGGTGCGTTCATGCCTTTGGGGAGAAATGCGGATTGGCACAAGACGAGCATGTTGTGACGGCGCTCATATCACTGTATGCCAAGTGCGGAGACATGGAGTGTGCACGGCATCTCTTTGACAGGATGGTGGCGCCGGATTTGGTTGCATACAATGCCTTGATCTCAGGCTACTCGGTTAATGGCATGGTTGGATCGTCGGTGGAGCTGTTTAAGGATCTGGTGACCTTGGGCTTGAGGCCAACCTCGAGCACGTTGGTGGCGCTGATCCCGGTGCACAGTCCGTTCGGGCATGAACAGCTTACTCGGTGCTTACATGCGTATGTTGTCAAGGCTGGATTTGATGCCAATGCTCCTGTATCGACATCACTTACCACTCTGTACTGTAGGTTAAACGACATGGACTCTGCAAGGAAAGCCTTTGATGCAATGCCTGAAAAGACCATGGAATCATGGAATGCCATGATATCGGGGTATGCCCAGAATGGTTTGACGGAGAAGGCCGTTGCACTCTTCCAGAAAATGCAGGCGCTCAATGTGCCACCAAATCCGCTCACCATCTCGAGCGCTCTGTCGGCCTGTGCACAGCTTGGAGCTTTGTCATTGGGAAAGTGGGTACACAAGATCATCTCCAAGGAGAACCTCGAGCTCAATGTTTATGTCATGACAGCGCTCATTGACATGTATGTGAAGTGCGGAAGCATTGCTGAAGCTCGCCGCATCTTCGACAGAATGGACAATAAGAATGTGGTCTCCTGGAATGTGATGATCTCTGGATATGGCCTCCATGGTCAAGGTGCTGAAGCTTTGAAGCTCTACAAGGACATGCTGGATGCAAACCTTCTTCCAACAAGCTCCACCTTCCTGTCAGTACTCTATGCGTGCAGCCATGGAGGATTGGTTGAGGAAGGGCGGACAGCCTTCCGGTCAATGACTAGCGATTACGGGTTCACTCCAGGTATCGAGCACTGCACTTGCATGGTGGATCTACTCGGCCGAGCTGGCCGGCTCAAGGAGGCTTATGAGCTCATCTCAGAGTTCCCCAAGAACGCCATTGGACCTGGCGTATGGGGGGCTTTACTTGCTGCTTGCATGGTTCATAAGGATGCTGACCTTGCAAAATTGGCCTCCCAGAAGTTGTTTGAACTAGAACCCGAGAACACCGGCTACTATGTGCTGCTCTCCAATCTGTACACGTCAAAGAAGCAGTACTCTGAAGCAGCTGGGGTGAGGCAGGAGGCCAAGAGCAAGAAGCTGGTGAAAACACCAGGGTGTACTCTAATCGAGCTAGGTGACAAACCGCATGTCTTCATGGCTGGTGATCGTGCCCACCCACAGTCAGACGCCATCTATTCGTACTTGGAGAAGCTAACTACAAAGATGATTGAGGCTGGGTACCGACCCGACACGGAGGCGGCATTGTACGACGTCGAGGAGGAAGAGAAGGAGCATATGGTGAAAGTGCACAGCGAGAAGCTGGCCATCGCCTTTGGATTGCTCAATACGGAACCTGGGACCGAGATCAGGATCATCAAGAACCTTAGGGTGTGCCTGGACTGCCATAACGCCACCAAGATTATTTCCAAGGTGACGCAGAGGCTGATTGTGGTTAGGGACGCGTCGAGGTTTCACCATTTCAGAGATGGAATTTGCTCCTGTGGTGATTACTGGTGATTCACTGGAATTTGCTCTGATCTCTTAACAGATGATTGGTTGATTCTTTCGAGGTAATCCTATCTGGAGAGCATTTGCTGAGCTAAAATAATTTGTAACCTCGGGCGCCAGTTTTGTGTGGCTGGGAGAAAGTCAGAACTGACTCATAACCAACATATTCCATTTCAGTTCCAAGCAAGACCCAAGGTTTTAACCCAAGGCACAGACTCTCTCGCCAGTATACAATAATTTTACCAGCTCATGGGGAAGCACAACTGCTTCAGCAGAAAGTTAAAGTCGTTGACAAAAACATCATGCTGAAAATAGAACCCTTGTAATGGATTGTAAATTGTAATATTTGATTGCCAATTGGCACAACATGCGAGCTACATAATAATTCGTGCTTTGCTACAAGTATGGTTAAAAGTGTTAACCAACATTCCTAAAAGCCAGAACATTGCTAAAAGCTTCCTCAAAAAAAAACATTGCTAAAAGCCAGAACACACAAGCTTTGTTAGTACTTGCTTTCCTGGTAACAAATCATTACTTCACAATAGATTCTCCAACGAAAGTTATCGACAGCGGCTCTTTTGCCTAAGATGCTGAATGAGCTGTGTCGTCTTGGTCAGGGCAGAACCTTCTTCAGCCAATGAGTTGTATTAGTAGGCTTAAACCATGTTTTGAAAACAATATGAAGGGCTGTCAAGTAACTTGAGTGATTAAGAAATAAAATGCATCACAAACATGAACTATGTCAAGCTTTTGAGACAAGATGATCAACTTATGAACTGCGTGAGAATTTAGTCCATTTGTTCCTACCTAGCACCTCAGTCCTTGGCTGCTTGCAGTCAGGATCCAGATGCCATTCAGTACATAACAGGGCATTTTAGCATGCGCTGGAGGCAAACAAGGTTCTTCATGAATCATGAGCTCAGATGAGCCTAGCCTAAAAAACATTGTTAGTGTTGATATTGCTATAGCCTTGTGAAGTTGTGATGCCAGGCCAGCAGCATTTTACATCAACAGTGTGTTTTACCATGCGGCGCAGTCTGAAAATCTGAATATCTCATATCACCATGCAGCTTCAACATGAACAACCTTGTGATGTAAAGAGTATGTTGTGCAAACACTTGCCAGATATCTCATCATGTCAGGCATCATTTTAAAAATTGGCCTTCTCAGTTTTCTGCATCGTCTCAGGGTTTGTTCCAAAATTTGAGCTATATCCCAAACAACACCACAGTGTACACAACACTCCATACTTCATCTGGACCTATTCCCCTGCCATAAGATCTGACTGTACACAGGAGATACGAAGAGAAATTCTCCTGAATAATCAATAACTCGATATGAACGGATCAGGTGCAACAAATACAACTCTGTGGCCTTTGTTAGACAATTAGAAAACATTCAATTCATCCATTTTCATGTCCCACAGAGCTGCAGCCGGGTAGCTTGACTAGTCCTCTTTCCTGCATCGATCTCCTGATAGCAAGAGACTTATCCCACCTCCCGTAGGAGGTATACAAGTTGGACATGAGCACATAAAAATCTGGCGTGCCAGGATGAAGAACCATCATCCTATTGATAGCTTCTTCTCCAAACTCTAACCTGGAATGGAGCTTGCATCCATGGAGAAAAGCTCCCCAGACACTAATGTCTGCTTGCATTGGCATCTTCTGTATGAACTCCAATGCCTCCTCCAGATTTCCGGCACGGGACAGCACATCAACCATACATGCATAATGCTTCATTGAAGGAGTGATGTTGAAATACTGTGCCATGCTCTCAAAACACTTCTTTCCTACAGAAACCATCCCAGTGTGGCTGCAGGTGGAAAGGATACTTGTGAACACTACATCATTTGGTTGGATATTGTCCTTCAACATTTCATTAAAAAGGTCGATCGAGCCAGCAGAATCGCCCTGCATACCATAACCTCCAATCATAGCACCCCAAGTGACAGAATTGCGATCATTCATCTCTCTGAACACCCTCTGAGCAGATGGGAGATCAGCACACTTGTTGTACAGGTTCAGCAGAGCAGTGTTGACGTAAATGTTGGACAGAAATGCGTGTTTGACAGCATAAGTATGGAAACATTTACCGATAAGTAGATCACCCAAACAAACACAGGCTGACAAGGCGTTCACTACGGAGATGGCATCAGGAGAAGAACCCTGCACCCTCATCTGACTAAATAGCATTAGAGCTTCATTGCCCATGTCATTCTCAACATAGCCAGCGATCAATGAATTCCATGTGACAACATCCTTGTTCGAAATTCTTTCAAATATCCCATTGGCCTCTGACACTGCTTTACACTTTGCATACATATCAACGAGCGCGTTCATCACCACATCCTTCTGAACCACACCTAACTTAACTGACATCCCATGAATCAACCTTCCCAGAGACAAGTTGCGCAACTGAGCGGAAGCTGAAAGAACAGTTGCTATGGTTACCGAATTAGGAACAATGCGCACAAATTTCTTGTCAGCGAACAGAAGTAATGCATCAAGAGGACTCCCATTCTGTGTGTAGCCCACGATCATCGTCGTCCAGAGAACAAGGTCAACAAAACCGAGCTCATCAAACAACCGCCGAGCATCCTCTAGCTGTCCGCACTTGACATACATATCCAGCATCGCTGCGGTAACGAAAGGGTTAAATACCATGCCAAGTTTGACCACTGACCCATGAACCCATCTCCCTTGGTGTAAACTGCCGAGCATGGTGCAAGCCGTGAGCACGCTCGCCATCGTGTGCTCGCTCGGCAGCACGCGCTCTTCCCTCATCTCGTTGAACAGCGCCAGTCCTTGTTCGGCGAGACCGTTCTGCAGGCAGCCGCTGAGCATGGACGTCCACGACACCACGTTACGGCCAAGGATCCTGTCGAACACCTTGCGTGCGTTCTCCAGGTCGCCGGCTTTGGCGTACATGTCGACCAGGCAGTTCATCACGAACCCGTCCGCGCCGCCGGCCTTGACGGCGTCGCAGTGCAGCCGCCTGCCGTAGCGGAAGTCGGCCGACCTGACGGAGGCCTTGAGCGCGAGGGAGAGCAGGACGACGTCGCCCTGCGCCGCGGGGCACCGCCGCCGCATGCCCCGGTGGAGCGCCACGGCCTCCACGTGCCGCCCCGCGGCGGCGTGCCACCCGACCGCGACCCTGTAGGTGTAGGGGTCAGGGCGGGGGGTTTCATCGAGCACCCTGCGCGCGGAGGCGAGGTCGCCCAGCGCCGCGTAGCAGCTGAGCAGCTTGGTGCGGGCGCGGAGGGGGTGGAGGAGGCCGTGCGCGAGGAGGCGCGCATGGAGGGCGCGGAGGGAGGAGACGGTGGCGCACGCCGGGAGGAGGCGGTGGAGGAGGGGGCCGCCGTGCCCGTGGGGCAGGTGCTCGACGGAGTGCGCGTCCGGGGGAGCGCCGCGTGGGGACGGCGCGTGCATTGGGCGTTCCGGGCTTCCGGTTCGGAAGGGTGTGCAAGGAGCCCACGAGGTAATAAAGTGCTAAGGCCCAGTTTGCCTCATTTTTCTTCCGTATCACTGCATTGGCGAAATAAAGTACTTTTTGCAAATGCCGCTCCCGCGACAAGTGTCACACTGGATGTGCATCACCTATCGCAAATTGAGAGTTTTTTTTTCTAGTTCCTTTATTCAAAACGTTTTATCTCTCAAACCTCTCGAACCGGTTTCATTATTGGATTCTTGGCATTGAGATCTTCAAAACTAGCTCCTACATCGATAAGTTTTGACGAACATTTTTTCACGAAAAAAACAAACCGAGAGCATCATTTTTTTTTCATTTACAAAAGGCATGACCGTACCTCTCGTGGTATCATATATGTGCCTCCACGAGAACTAAAGCTGTGCCTTGCACGAATGAAGAAAAAAAAGAAAACGCTTCTTTCTCTTTATGAAAGGCATGATCGTGCCTCTCACGGAAGCAAATTCGTGTCTCTATGAGAAGTAAATTTGTGCCTCTCACGAAAGAAAGAAAAACACGTTTTTTATTTTTCAAGAGGCATGACCGTGCCTCACGCAGAAGAAAATCTTTGCCTTCATGAGAAGTAAATATGTGTCTCTCGTGGAACAAAAAAGAACGTGTTTTCCTCCTTTTCGAGAGAAATGACCTGCCTCTTGCGAAACGAAAAAAAGTGTCGTTCCCTTTTCTGATGCCTCACGCGAAAACCAACCCGTGCCTTCATGAAAAGTAAATTCGTGCCTCTCACAGAATGAAAAGAAACATGTTTTTCCCTTTTCCGAGAGAAACGGTCGTGCCTCTACCGGAAGCAAATTTGTGCCTCTCGTGAAAGAAGAAAAAGAAAATGCGTTTTTTCCTGTCCAAGAGGCAGTCCATGCCTTTCGCAGAAACAAATTCATGCATCCACGAGAAGTAAATTTATGCCTCTTGCGGAGCTAAAAAAACATGTTTTCCCTTTCTTAGAGGCACAACTGTGCCCCTCATGAAAGTAAATTCGTGCCTACATGAGAAGTAATCTGTGCCTCTCGCAGAAGGATAAAAAACATATTTTCCCCTTTTTTGAGAGGCACGGCTGCGCCGCTCGCGGAAGCAAATATGTGCATCTCGTGCAAGCAAAAAAAACACATTTTTTTCCTTTCCGAAAGACATGACCGTGCCTCTCACAAAAACAAATTCATGCCCCGACGAGAAGTAAATATATGCTTCTCGTGGAAGAAAAAAAAGAAAACACATTTTGTCGCGTTTTTTTTTTGAAATTCTTTTCCAAATCCTAAGAAAAATCAGAAAAACCCCGAAAAGCCAAAAAAAAACAATCATCTAAAAGTTGAAAACTCGTACAGAAAAAATAATTCGGAGGGAGCGAGATACATGGCGGCAGCTGACAGCGCGCCAAGTGGGCGCGCTCCCAACCCACACGAAGTGTTCCCTGCCGGGGCTCCCGAAGGAGTACTCATCGATTAATTGCTCCCATCCTTTTTTC
>NC_041392.1:110959404-110962598 GCF_002162155.2 Triticum dicoccoides | reverse complement strand
CGTTTTCCTGGGGCGCGAGACGTAGGGCAGCGTCCCATGAGGGAGCGCGAGGCTGGGCCGGCCCAGCTCGTGGGAGCCCCCAACCTTGTGTTTTTTCCCACTTTTTTGTTTGTCTTTTACTTTCTCTACTTTACTTTTGTTTATACTTCCAAATATTATAAACATATATATTACAAAAAATACACTTCATAAAACATTTGAAAAATGTTAAGCTACCATTTGTAAAATGTGTATAGAAAAATGTTTCTAATGTATATGAAAATGTATAAAAAATACAATGCGCATGAAAAAAAGCTGATTATGTATTTTAAAAATGTTAATCGTGTATTTAAAAAATATCAAACGTGTATACAAAATTTTCATGGTCTACACAAAAAAGTAGAATGTGTATTAAAATGTAATCATCAAACACAAATATTTGAAAAAATGTTACTCATTTGTTTCATATATGTTAAACGTGTACAAAAAAAATACATCTAGATTTATAGACCAGCTAGCGACGACTACAATCACTGAAGCGCGCCGCCGTCATCGTCCGCCCCTCCCTCACCGAAGCCAGGCAAAACTTATTGTAATAGACAGTCGGGAAGTCGTCATCCTAAGGCCCCATAGGACCAGCGCGCCAGAACAGCAACCGCCGTCAATGAAGAGTAGCGTACATCAAAAGGATCCAACCTAAAGATATACGAACGTAGACGAAAGACGAACAAATCCGAACAAATCCACCAAAGGCTAAGAGTTGCTTCTGTTTCCGGGATTGTGCATGCCACCCTCCTAGTCATGGAAACCCTGCTTATATTTTGATTTTGTAGACTACTTAGAAAATATTCCCAATAACCAATTTCTAGTAATTGACTGTCGGGAGCTTCTAATTGGAATTAAGGGAGGTGCCACTCTAGCGGATTCCAAATACCACAATTCTGATAATTCTTACGGGAATGACAAATGTAAACCACACAACATTGATTATTTCAACCCCCCTCTGCTCAATCTTTCTGTGAGAAGGCTAGCACAAGAGAGGGGGAAGGTGTGACGGAAAGAGGCATGGCAAGCTCACGGAGGGACGATAGAAGCTTGAACATGTCGCGGTTGCTGCATGCACGGTGAAACTCGGGGCTCAGGGGAGAGCGGTGCTTCGCGGCAAGTCGAAGGCCGCGTCGGAGTCTTATGGCATGTTTGGTTTGTTTGCTAAAGCTTGTCATCATTTGTCACACTTTTTTTTGCCCCACATGTCTGAGGTTAGGCAAGTAAAATTGGAGCCACCCTCTGCCACACTTGAGGTAATCCTATCGCACTTTTACAAGTTAGTGACATGTAGAGTCTAGTTTGCATGAAAGTAATCTTGCCACAAGTGTGGCTGCAAACTAAACAAGGACTAACTCAGTCAAACTTGTCTAATTTGTGGGATGACAAAATGTGACAAATTTAGAATGACAACCAAACACGTCCTTAAACATTGATGAAACAAAACAATAATGTCGGCCCGTGATCGGTCCCATATTAATTGTGCTGAAACGGATATATCTATCCGCTCTCCTTCTCTCACTGTAATGTATACTGTAATAATCAATCATTGTAGCAGTTGACAGCTTATCCGATACAAACCAACCTTGCTAACGAAATATTATGAAATAAACATCGTGTGCCTAAACAACATATTTTGCCATGATTCGATCCACATGTCCCTTCATCGCGTCGTAGGGACAGCCAGACAGGTAGTATCTCAACAACCCCCACGTACTAACTACTTACTTAAGTAGTAGATCTTTCTTAAACTACAGTTCATTAGAAGAAAACCAGATCTTAAACCGTGCACGCACCATATTGCTTTTCCTCTATGGCCGCGCAAGGGAATCGTCCTGTGTTCTGGTGGGATGCGAGTCCATCGTCTCTCATTGTCACTCCTATATCTCTGCAGTTTGACCGGGGGAAACGAGAGGCACGTGGGAAACCATATGACGCAGCAGGGACATCGGAGAAACATTCATGTCTGTCGTCGGGCGTGCAATGGCGTGCAATTTGTGTAGTGTGGTGTACTGGTGTGTACATAGCTGCCGTCCAGTCAAAGAATGGATGAAAGCAGAGGCGGGCAATAGCACCACCAAACGTCGTGAGCCGGCAGTTTGGTACCGGAAAATTCCTTTCGCTTCGGACGCATGGTACCGAAAAATATTTTTGCGTGTTTTACTCCTTGGCTGAAAGCACTTACACACTTTTTTTACACCAGAATTTACAGCGACATAGGAGTACTTCCTTCCAAATAAATTTAAGCCGTAAAAATATTTTTCTTTTGAAAAGGAGGATCACCTTGACCTATGCAATGGTGCCCACAACCATATATTATTACATACTCCCTCCGTTTTTATTTAATCCGCGTATTAGCTTTGATCAAAGTCAAGCTTCGTGAACTTTGGCAAAGTTTATCAACAGAAATATTAACATATACAATAACAAATTAATATCATTAGATTCATTATTGAATGTACTTTCTCATCATATAGATTTGTTATGGTAAATGTTTATATTTTTTTCTATAAACTTGGTCAAACTTTATGAAGTTTGAATTCAACCAAACCTAATATGCAGAGTAAATAAAAACAGAGAGAGTATTAGTGACCACATTCACGTAACAAAATGGTCTGAAATAACCCCTTAAAATGAAAGGCGGGAATTGATTGGTACCCACATTGTGAATGGCCCAAATTGGTGTTCCGTGGCAAGGCCTCCCTACCCATGAGAGTGGTGGCAACGATTAGAGATGAGGTGAAAATATGGATAGTTGCCGAGGCTAGGTTTTTGGGAAACTTAGTATCAGGAGAGCGATCCCTTCTATTCGGACCCGCGTGGTCCTGTAACCTTCAAACCATTGTTTTGCTCCTTCTTAATTAATGAGATAAGACAAAGCTTTTACATCCGTTTCATAAAAAAACATTACTAAATAGGGGTACCAGGTTACTTGAAAAAACCCTCAAGTTCTATAAGCAATTTGGACCGTTCCTTTTCATCATTGCTAGTTTAATTTACTGAAAGTACGAACATATTATTTGTATGTCACTTCCGTTTAACAGTTCCTTCTTGTTTCTAGTAGTGAACTGCATGCGCATAATCAGGAAGGAAGAAGCGCCAAGAAGTCAATTACAATGCTCAAATTAGGCCAAGCTAACCACTTCATCGGAAAGAAACGACCAAAATGC
>NC_041392.1:110932065-110959231 GCF_002162155.2 Triticum dicoccoides | reverse complement strand
TGGGCGTCCATACTTTTCAAATTTCGTCTTCAATGAAAAAGTTGTTCGAAAATACATGAATTTTATGATAAGAAATTATTGCCGTAAAAAAGGAACAAAGTCGATCGATACATGATAAGTAGCTCTCGATCAGGAAGTAGGAGTGCATGTCAATGATAAGTAGGTCTATACCGGATTTTTGTTCAAATTAAGGACCAATCTCAGTGATCGAAGATATGCACACATCAAGAAAGGGATCGAGACAGACAATGAGATATCAAATGCACAAGATCGACATTATAGAGGTGGAATTACTTGATACATCAGCAACGCTACGACCGAAGTGAAGAAACCATCGGCGGTGTGGCGGTCGAGCATCAGGAAGATAGTTAGCCCTGCGAAGAGGATGATTGGTGCGCTGAAGGGAGGGCAGGTCAGCAGTTGAGACGGATACGGGGAAGATCACTTGACGGCATTCCAAGGGGAGAGCTGCGTGATTGCAACGCTAGCGGCGTTAACAGATTGGATCAAAGGATTTTTTTTTTCATCATCAACGAAATAGACTGGAAGATTTATTAATAAAAGGAATTTTTGGGAAAATTTTATAGCAACACAAAAGGTCCATAATACCCCTTAGAATCGATGGTTGGATTTAATTGGTACTCCCTGTTCTATTTTGGAGTACCAGGGTACCGTAAAAGACCTCAAGATTAGATGTGTCAACCTTAAGCTGCAAACCAAAAGACCCTATATTTCATAATAATTCTAGGAGTAGTGCTATTGTATAAACTTTATCAAACAAATCTATTACAACATTGACTATTGGCCTCAAAGATACAGAAGCTTGAACGCGGACATTATGCATGCTATGCAGCAAAGGAACATGCATGCATCATCATGAGTCATAAGGACGTATGAACACCATCACACTACCATGAGTGCACAAATACTGATAGCCTAACGTATAAAATAGGTGTACTGTCCCCCATCAAATGCCGACAATATTGACGCCTTCGAAGGGAGTCGCGCCCTCTGATGTACACTGCTAGTATCTTTAAGCAAAGAAGCTACCAGTAAATTAAGACAGAGCTGTCCAATACTCGCATTTTTCTCACCTACCTTTGGCATACATGAGGAAGACTTGCATGTAGTATCGATAGCTGGCTTACCCAAAAATATATAACACTGTCAAAGTTAGTTGCAAATACACAACGCGTAAATGACAGCCAATGAAACAAGCTAATGCTCAGATGCACAGTGATTTTGATCACTCAAGTCACTAATTATAGGTGATGCGAGTGGTGACTGAGTCTGACCATGAAACTTTCACCATGGGATATTCTTCTTTTAGAATCTTCAAATTTATTTCACGTATACTTGGTGCGTAGTTTACGTGAGTGTGACGTTCGTGGCGTATAGGTACTCCAAACACATACTCCAACGAGGACTGTCTCACTACTTGCTCCGTACGTACGTACCACTACTATATATAGTCCACTACACTGCACGTACGTCGCCATCGTGGAAGATGGTAGCTTGAGATATCTACAACCGGTTTAGATGACGCTTCAATAATAGGCGAGGTATTTAGTCATCCCGTTCTATTTGTGCCGGTTGTAGCAACTTTTATCTATACCTATACCTACTATTAAAGGGAATAAGCATTCTTGGTTTGGTTTAGTCCTTTTCGTTTGGTTTGAGTGCACGCTAAGCGGTCTGGGCCAAATACTTGTACGTTGATGGGCCTTTTATGGGCTTTTATAGAGACCGCGAATAATAATTAGGTCAAAATAAATCAATATTGTCAGAATTGATCACAGGAACTCCTATCTGGATGTTTTATGTAACAACCAACGACCTATACACCATTCACATTTACTAATCCCAACTCATTCTAAATATATGAGTGGCAGCCCTCGTGTTTAGGGCGAGCTAATTAAAGGAAGGACTTGAGGTAAAAAATATAACATAATTTACAAAATATTTGTAGGCTTTATGTGTTGGGCTACTAAATTAGAGAAGGAACAATTTGATTCCCGACTAAAACGGGTGAGGACGTCATGGTAACTAAAGGAAGAATTTTACTTAAATGGAATCGATGAAAGATTATGCCCGGCAAAGAAAATATAACACGACTAAATTGCATCGTATTTTTTTATGTTCATTTTATAGAAGGATGCTATGAGACATTATGCTTGAACAAAACATCAATTTTTTTCCGTTGCAACGCATGGGCATATGTGCTAGTTTTTTAAAAAACTATTTTTTAGCTCAAACCGAGCTTATACTAGACCGCAAAACGTTTCGGATACTTTGCTTAATAATAGGACAGCATGCATGATTCTAAAGCAGGGGCGGGATGATCCTCCTTTCGAAATTGCTCTACACACGATGTGCCCTGGCCGATCTGTGCACGACAAAACAATCAAGCGGCCGCTGCTCCTTTGTGGACCAGATTCCTACCGCTGGATTTGATCGTCGTCTGCAAATCGTCCAAAAGTTGTCGTCCGCATAGCATTGCTCTCCTCCTTTTCTAATAAAGATAATAAAAAATCTACGGGACGGGATCCAGAGACCATTGCATGCACAGAGCCTTTTCCTCCCTGGCCGGCGCACAAACGCACTCTCTTTGCTTCTGGTGGGGTGGCAAATCATACTCAGGTCTCCAGAATTTGACCAGGGAAAGGCAGGCATGCGAACCATATTCCAGGTATATATGGCACGAAAGTAGCGGAGGGTGGCGTGCAGCCGGGAGGTTTTTGACCGGGGTGTCCGTGCGTGTGGCATGGTGTCTGGATCGATCGGTGTGTGAGTGGAGTGTGGTGCGGATGCCTGTCGTGTCCGCCCACGCCCAGTCAACGGGCTGACGCGAGCGGAGCCAGCAACTCCACCAACCGGCCGGGACGGGACCCATGCGTCCATGCATGCATATGCGCTGATGTGTCCATGGATTTCCAGGTAGCTACCACCTAGGGTTTGGTTCGCCGTTTGGTAAGAAAAACGACCACGTTCGCTCGCCGTACGTGTTACTGACGCAACCAGCGCGTCACCTTGTGATTTTAACAGGATTTTGATGCGAGGAAATACACCATTTCACAGGATTATCTACGGAAAAATCAAGTACTCCATCCATTCTAAAATATAGTGCACCTGCGCTTTCTGAGATCGAACTTTGACCATAAATTTAACGAACGAGACCGACTGCGGCGGGAGAAAAAGCTACATATTAAAAACTTCTTTCGAATACGAATTCACTGATATAATTTTTGCTCCCGCCACAATCGGTCTTAGTAGTTAAATTTACGGTCAAAGTTCAAGCACGGGAATAGAGAAAGCACTACATTGTAAAATGGAGGGAGTACCACGTATAGTTGATGTGAAGTTGCACCTCTCGTGCCATGCAAGCAAAGCGTGACGAGCCCACGGGAAAACGTCACCGCATGCGACGGTCCAACGTATGCTCACTTAGCTGAAACCCGTGTGTGATATCGATCGATATTGTGAGAGCTTTTTTACGTGTCCGTGTCTATATATGCGTTGCCATCTGAAGCATGCAGTGGACGCCCGCTCAAGATGATGCGAGGTTCAAGATAAACTCCATTCCTGTCGAAACAATGTTATTAGCTTGAAGGCGCATCAGCTCATTAACGACCGTTTTGTTTCTAGTAAGTACTACACGGAGGCCGGACCAACTGAAACGCATGCATGCTCATCATCCACTACGGAATTAAGTAGCGCCAATAAGTCCATCACAAAGCCCGGATTATTAGGGGCCAAGCTAAGCTACCTACTAAAAGAAACGAAAACCACCGTTGGTTTCTCTCTCTAGTTAGCAATAGACAGTTTCCGACATCCGATAAGCAAACGACGAAACAGTGATTATGCCAGCTAATAATCGTGCATGTCCCATGCATCAGTTATACTCCCTCCGTTCCGAAATAATTGTCGTTGGGAGTTCCTCTCCGACCAGATGAAAACGCACAAAAGTACAGAAATACCCCTCGTTTGAAAACAGATTGTCTTCCTCCTCCATCCGCGAGGCAGCACCCCTCCAGTCCAGGACTCCTCCATCCTCCGTCGGGCTCCTCCAGGCCAGCGCCCCTCCGTCGGGCTCCTCCAGGCCAGCGCCCCTCCGTCAGGCTCCTCCAGGCCAGCGCCCCTCCGTCGGGCTCCTCCAGGCCAGCGCCCCTCCGTCAGGCTCCTCCAGGCCAGCGCTCCTCTTTGCCCCTCCTCCAGGCTCCTCCAGGCCAGCACTCCTCTTTGCCCCTCCGCCAGGCCCCTCGTCGCCCCTGCTTCTCCGCCGGGCTCCTCCAGGCCAGCGCTCACCTCCTGCCCCGCCTGACCCTGGCCAGCGCTCAACTCCTCCTCCGCCCCCACCTCCTCCACGGCTACGGCCAGGCCACCAGCGGCTCCATTCCAGTGAACTCCCCTGCTCTCTGCTCATCTTTGTGGTAGGCATCCTGCAAAATTGTTCATGTTACTTTTCAATCAAGAAATCAGGAATACTAGCAATATATCGATATCAAGATCATGATCTGCTAGTTTTGGAAACGTTCACTCAGGAAATCAGTCAATGAGGATATCAAAATGTTTTGGTAATGGAGTAGTGTGCACATGTACATTGTCGCTAGGTGTGGGTACAAAATTACGGTATCTTGAGCATCCCCACCAACAGAATTACAGTTGAGAAAATTCAGCCAGGGCACAATTTCAAAACAGTAAGACCAGTCACAAAACAGAAAGTCTTGGTTTGAAAATGGTAGGTAGGTCACCTTACCAGCTTCTCTTTCTTTCATTCATTTCCATCACCATCACCTTGGCTCAAGTTCGCTTTCTTTCACACTATCAAAGGAATTCAGTTAGGAGTAACACTAAGTGAATCAAATTTGCAGATGATGTACTGAAAAGGGTGTTGTTTCTTGACAAGAAAAGGCAGAATTGATGTACTGAAAAGGGTGTTGTTTCTGAAACAATTGTCATATTATGAGTTCACCTAAGGAAATTAAGCTGGTTTCTGAAAGTTCAAATAAGGTGCACAAACCCTTAAGGTTCAAATAAGATGACCATGACAGTAAAAGTAATATTGACATGGAGTAAACATTAGCACTAATTGAAATGAGTAAACACTAGCAATATTAACAGAATTAAACACTAGCAATATTAATAGGAGTAAACAGAAATATTAGTACAAGTGCCATACTACTGCAAGTGCTAAATCTGATTTGGTCTTTTTGCAAGCTTTTACTCCTACACTACTCCTAATTAAATGAAGAAGATCTTGAACTAATGTAAGAGAAGAGAAAAAGGAGTGAGAAGCAAGAATTTAGTTAATTTTAATTAACTGGAAAAGGATTTAGTTGATTTTTACTCCTACACTAAATCTGGAATACTCCTATAGATCAGTAACCATGAACTTTCTCAATAACAGTACAGAAGGGCACAATATTGGGAAGTTTGTTAGTCTGGCATGGTAGCAACAGTAAAATATATACAAGCAGGCACTCCCTTCTCTATATATGAATTCAACTAAGAGATCCGCTGATCTAACGCGCACAAATTCTTCATTAACCTAGGAAACTAATTATGGCTGGTAATGCTTCATTAACCTAGGAAAAAAATTCTTGCTTTGACAGTAAACAGACAACAATTGACCATAACAATATTGTCACTGTTGCTTTGACAATAAGCAGACTGAATTTATATGTACTTCTTCTTCTTCTTCTTCTTCTTCTTGTACTTCTACTTCTACTTCTACTTCTACTTCATCTTACATATTCATATCTTCAGGAGAAAATGGATCTCCCAGATCTCAACTTCACTCCACCTGTAGAAGATGTGGATGAAATGGACGAAGATGCAGGAGAGCGAATGGAAGGAGATGAAATTGTTCAAGATCCAGGAGAGCGAATGGAAGGAGATGAAATTGTTCAAGATCCAGGTACAGTTACCGTTGATCATTCCATCATTTCATCATTTGATCATTCCATCACTTCATCACTTGATCATTTCATTTAATCATTTCTCTGTTGTATGTCTTGATGCAGGTGTTGGGCAAGTTGCTAGGAAATATAAAACCCTCAATGACCAGCAAAAATTTGCTGCTTATGTAGCAATGCATACACTGTGTATGAGTAGAGGAGGCACTTTTTTGGGAACTGACAAGCAAGACATTGCAAATTTTTTCGGAGTGGGTGTTTGGAGTATACAAAGAATTTGGAGAAAAGCAATGAGGCAAATTAGCGAAGGTAAAGAGGCGGATATTTCTAATAAAAAAAAGGAAATTCTGGAAGAAAGCCTAAGGACATTAATCTAGAAAAAATCCTAACGATCCCATTAAACAAAAGGTCTACCATTAGGTCACTTGCTTGGCAACTGGGGTGTAGCCCTACCACACTTCATAGAAAGTTCATGTTAAACTTGATAAGGAGGCATACAAACTGCGTGAAGCCAGCTCTAAAGGACCAGAATAAGAAGGATAGGATGAAATTTTGTTTGTCGATGCTTGATGAGGCAACAACAGCAACACCAAGGCCTAAGTTCAAGACTATGCATAATGTTGTCCATATTGACGAGAAGTGGTTCAACATGACCAAGAAGAATAGAACCTATTATCTGCTGGACGGGGAGGAAGAGCCTACAAGGCCTATACATGGCAACTGTATTGGAAAGGTGATGTTCTTGACGGCCGTTGCTAGGCCGAGGTGGGACAGTGAAGGAAACGTGACCTTCTCTGGGAAAATCGGTATCTGGCCATTCGTGAAAGAAGTTCCTGCTCAAAGGAGAAGTTCCTGCTAGTGATGCTAGAGAGGAGTGGAGTGGAATAGGAGAGGAGAGGAAAAAGTTTATTTTAATGCTGAAGTTTGGAAGTAAGGTCTGGAGTTTTTGATACTCAGGAAGGCTTGTGTTACACCTCTTTGAGCAGGAACTTCTTTCACGAATGGCCAGATACCGATTTTCCCAGAGAAGGTCACGTTTCCTTCACTGTCCCACCTCGGCCTAGCAACAGCCGTCAAGAACATCACCTTTCCAATACAGTTACCATGTATAGGCCTTGTAGGCTCTTCCTCCCCGTCCAGCAGATAATAGGTTCTATTCTTCTTGGTCATGTTGAACCACTTCTCGTCAATATGGACAACATTATGCATAGTCTTGAACTTAGGCCTTGGTGTTGCTGTTGTTGCCTCATCAAGCATCGACAAACAAAATTTCATCCTATCCTTCTTATTCTGGTCCTTTAGAGTTGGCTTCACGCAGTTTGTATGCCTCCTTATCAAGTTTAACATGAACTTTCTATGAAGTGTGGTAGGGCTACACCCCAGTTGCCAAGCAAGTGACCTAATGGTAGACCTTTTGTTTAATGGGATCGTTAGGATTTTTTCTAGATTAATGTCCTTAGGCTTTCTTCCAGAATTTCCTTTTTTTTGATTAGAAACATCCACCTCTTTACCTTCGCTAATTTGCCTCATTGCTTTTCTCCAAATTCTTTGTATACTCCAAACACCCACTCCGAAAAAATTTGCAATGTCTTGCTTGTCAGTTCCCAAAAAAGTGCCTCCTCTACTCATACACAGTGTATGCATTGCTACATAAGCAGCAAATTTTTGCTGGTCATTGAGGGTTTTATATTTCCTAGCAACTTGCCCAACACCTGCACCAAGACATACAACAGAGAAATGATTAAATGAAATGATCAAGTGATGAAGTGATGGAATGATCAACGGTAACTGTACCTGGATCTTGAACAATTTCATCTCCTTCCATTCGCTCTCCTGGATCTTGAACAATTTCATCTCCTTCCATTCGCTCTCCTGCATCTTCGTCCATTTCATCCACATCTTCTACAGGTGGAGTGAAGTTGAGATCTGGGAGATCCATTTTCTCCTGAAGATATGAATATGTAAGATGAAGTAGAAGTAGAAGTAGAAGTAGAAGTACAAGAAGAAGAAGAAGAAGAAGTACATATAAATTCAGTCTGCTTATTGTCAAAGCAACAGTGACAATATTGTTATGGTCAATTGTTGTCTGTTTACTGTCAAAGCAAGAATTTGTTTCCTAGGTTAATGAAGCATTACCAGCCATAATTAGTTTCCTAGGTTAATGAAGAATTTGTGCGCGTTAGATCAGCGGATCTCTTAGTTGAATTCATATATAGAGAAGGGAGTGCCTGCTTGTATATATTTTACTGTTGCTACCATGCCAGACTAACAAACTTCCCAATATTGTGCCCTTCTGTACTGTTATTGAGAAAGTTCATGGTTACTAATCTGTAGGAGTATTCCAGATTTAGTGTAGGAGTAAAAATCAACTAAATCCTTTTCCAGTTAATTAAAATTAACTAAATTCTTGCTTCTCACTCCTTTTTCTCTTCTCTTACATTAGTTCAAGATCTTCTTCATTTAATTAGGAGTAGTGTAGGAGTAAAAGCTTGCAAAAAGACCAAATCAGATTTAGCACTTACAGTAGTATGACACTTGTACTAATATTTCTGTTTACTCCTATTAATATTGCTAGTGTTTAATTCTGTTAATATTGCTAGTGTTTACTCATTTCAATTAGTGCTAATGTTTACTCCATGTCAATATTACTTTTACTGTCATGGTCATCTTATTTGAACCTTAAGGGTTTGTGCACCTTATTTGAACTTTCAGAAACCAGCTTAATTTCCTTAGGTGAACTCATAATATGACAATTGTTTCAGAAACAACACCCTTTTCAGTACATCAATTCTGCCTTTTCTTGTCAAGAAACAACACCCTTTTCAGTACATCATCTGCAAATTTGATTCACTTAGTGTTACTCCTAACTGAATTCCTTTGATAGTGTGAAAGAAAGCGAACTTGAGCCAAGGTGATGGTGATGGAAATGAATGAAAGAAAGAGAAGCTGGTAAGGTGACCTACCTACCATTTTCAAACCAAGACTTTCTGTTTTGTGACTGGTCTTACTGTTTTGAAATTGTGCCCTGGCTGAATTTTCTCAACTGTAATTCTGTTGGTGGGGATGCTCAAGATACCATAATTTTGTACCCACACCTAGCGACAATGTACATGTGCACACTACTCCATTACCAAAACATTTTGATATCCTCATTGACTGATTTCCTGAGTGAACGTTTCCAAAACTAGCAGATCATGATCTTGATATCGATATATTGCTAGTATTCCTGATTTCTTGATTGAAAAGTAACATGAACAATTTTGCAGGATGCCTACCACAAAGATGAGCAGAGAGCAGGGGAGTTCACTGGAATGGAGCCGCTGGTGGCCTGGCCGTAGCCGTGGAGGAGGTGGGGGCGGAGGAGGAGTTGAGCGCTGGCCAGGGTCAGGCGGGGCAGGAGGTGAGCGCTGGCCTGGAGGAGCCCGGCGGAGAAGCAGGGGCGACGAGGGGCCTGGCGGAGGGGCAAAGAGGAGTGCTGGCCTGGAGGAGCCTGGAGGAGGGGCAAAGAGGAGCGCTGGCCTGGAGGAGCCTGACGGAGGGGCGCTGGCCTGGAGGAGCCCGACGGAGGGGCGCTGGGCTGGAGGAGCCCGACGGAGGATGGAGGAGTCCTGGACTGGAGGGGTGCTGCCTCGCGGATGGAGGAGGAAGACGATCTGTTTTCAAACGAGGGGTATTTCTGTACTTTTGTGCGTTTTCACCTGGTCGGAGAGGAACTCCCAACGACAATTATTTCGGAACGGAGGGAGTATATTATTCTACTACCACTACATTTGTTGCCGCCATCGCCAAGCAACGCATCGATGATGAAGGCACTGAATATGGCGTAATTAGAATTTTTCAGAGCTACCTAACTTCACATCTGAGAAGACCTTTAGGGCAATCTTCAAAGCTGACCCGCAAATGGCTCCGGTATATGCCCGGACGTGTTCCGTGGACATGATGCGGAGGGGGCCATCCAAAGCTATTCATAAATTAATCTGGTTGGGAGAAGAGAGTAGAGGGGGGCCATGCATATGGTGGGATTTGTGGTGTTTGGTTGGGAGGGGAGAGAAGAGGAGGACAATACATATATATGAAGAGAGAAAAAAGAAGAAGACTACGAGGAGGCTTTTGATTGATCAAGTGGGTATCCAGACTCTGAGAAAGCTTTTCACTTTTGTCTCAGATTTGCCGGAAAACAAACATCCTGACCACTTCATAGATCATGGGTCCCTATTGAATAATAGAAGTTGACATAAATGGTATAGACACCATAACACAGACATATATCGGAGCTTTTGAGAGATGTCCTTACGTAACATTGTTGGCACTGTAGACTGATCGAGCTTGATAGACCTTTTTACATTAAAAAAATCAGAAGGAAAAGGGAAGAGAGAAACCCAACCCCAACCATGGAGCAAAATCATGACTGGACACTTGGGCAGCTTGCTTTAGACGCACAATACTGATGGGTTGACAGAATGTTCTGATTCAAAAAGCAAAATGGGTAAAAGGGAAAATAATAATAATAATAATAATCTTAGTTAATTACCGGGATCTCATGCATGTAGCCTAAGAGAAATCTGACCATACAAGCTAGCCTACGTACATCATGCCATGTTTTTCTTTTTGCGGGGGTACATCATGTCCTGTCGACGTCGCAATACGGGAAAGAAATCTAACCTGTCACGAAGCAACTATCTTGTCCCATCGTTAATGTCCAAATGATAAATCTGGCCATAGCAAGTTATATTAGAGCATCTACAGTCCCACGCCCTAAACCCCTCTTAAACGCCCGGACGGACGGCTTGGTCACTGATCGATCACGAAAAATTGATCAAAATGGGCTCCTCAAACGCCGCCTGGCCGACACCCCTCATATCACAGCTTAAATATGGGGCGGATACAGGGCGCGGACGCGTCCGTCACGTCAGACTAACGTCAGGGTCCCATGCGAAATCGCCCGGAAAACCAAGCAGTCCATCGGACGTCTCCTCGGGTGAAGGGTGTGAACACTGTGTGGCGCTGGTCCGGCTCGCCGCCCGAGGCCAAATCCGGCTATTTAAGCTAGCCGGTGTCCCCCATCTACCTCCTCTCTCCTGCTCCGACGCTCTTTCCACTCTCTTCGGCTTCGCCATGGTCCGGAAGAAGATAACCACCTACGCTATGCTCACACGGAGCGCCGGTACCAGATCGAGAAGGAGATCCGGGCAAGGCGCGCCGCGCGCACCCCCCCGCGTCCGTTGCCGGGCTGCCTCCGGACTCGCCAGAGTCAGAGGAGGAGGAGGAGGAGGAGGAGGAGGAGGAGGAGCTGGCGTCGGCTCCGGGCTTCAACATGGATCATGCGGAGAAGGAATTCACCATCACCCAAGCGGACGAGATGGCAGAGCAGCAGGCCATCCTGGAGTCCATCCAGGATGAAGCCTATGTGGAGGCCAACCGGCGATTCATCCGGCAAGAACGGGCGGCGACCGACGCCCTCTTCGACGAGGTCGAAGCGGAGATGGAATTAGGCTGTCGTGGAGGAGCCACGGAAGTTAGAGCGGCTGCCTCCCATGTACCTGACATCAGGCATCGAGATAGTGGACATCTCCGACGAGGATTAGAGTAGTTGATCTACGAAGTATGTAGGATTTTTTTTCTTTACATGCGTGTAATATTCGGATTGGAATATGCCCATTTCTTTGGGCTATATGAAACTGCAAGAATGATATGATCTTTAACAGAAAACCTATGATTAATTTATTGCAGGTTATATTCAGGGCTACGGCATGGATCCGTGGTCATTACTCACTCTTACGGCTTCCAGGGAGCAGCTGGCTACTGGGTGCAACCGATGGAAAATGGCAACATGGATTTTTTTTCAATCGGTTTGGATGACGATCACTGCATAGGATAGGTTCTTACTGTATCTTCGTCCGGCCGGATGTGGCTTTGAGACTTGTACTCTTTATTTTTTTTTGCTTGCTCTTGTTGTAAGTTGTACTCTGCAGACCAGACTTTATTACTCTCGACGTTTTAATAAAGTGGGCATCTCTCAGATGCAAAGGCCGGAGAATGACCTTTTTTTAAAAAAAAAAAAAAATAAATTTTCTAGTATGATGTATCCGGATGTATGGATGCATGCCCGCTGGTGCATGTCCCATGGTTGTCTTTTTTACTGACCATATATGCGCCAGCGCTGACGATCGGTGTGCAGCCTGAGATTTTTGCTTTTAATACTGAAGTTAACTGCAATCATGCGGCCAAAGCCTGCAGCCGCTCCCCTTAAATATTGCGTTAAACCCGCTGCAGTTCAGAGGACTTTTAAACCTAGAGAATAGTCTTGCTAAATTGAGCAGTGTACAATGTCTTACTAATAGCACGCTATAGTATATATCAAGGAAGGCGTTATTTTGTATAATGCACTATTTTTCATCTTGGTGTCAGGTCATTGTCTTTTTTTCACACAGTACAGACGCAAGCGCTCATATACATGTGCATACACTCACCCCTATGAACGCACACGCGCACACCCTATACTTGTGAGCACCTCCAAAAGACTAAGCCGGCATATCATCTTGAAATTTACGAAGTCACCATAGGCACCTCATCGTCGACGGGAACGTCTACTCCCACTAAATGTGCATCGCCAGAAATCCTGAAATAAATCCAGGATTAAATGTGAGCATCAGATTTTGAACCTGATGAGTTAGGGATACCACAATCCCTCTAACCATCCAACCACAGATTGGTTCACCCAAGTCACCGTTTCATAATTGTTCAGGGCAGCGACTGAGCTGAGCGAGTCTTGACACGAATCTTAACCGACCAAGTGATATAACTTATAAGAAGAAAAAACTAAAAAGAAAATTTTGCATGAATCTCCGCGGAAGATTTAACAAATATAGCATCGACTGAGTCATAATCAAATCTCAGTAGATTTAGCAGCACTGTTGTGCAAATTACCAACCCTCGTCCAATGAAATGTCATTCCTCTTCCGTAAACTTTCCTGTAAGGGAGTATCTAGAACTCATCTAGATGAGACGTAATTTGGTCTCATTCACCTAAAAAACAAAAATGGATACAACCCACGTCAGCACACACGCATCTTATAGCATCACATTCAATGGCTATAAAATATGAATGAGACCAAATTAAATCTCATCTAGATGAGTTCTAGCAAAACTGTTCCTGTAAAGGAAGAGAACGACCCCTGATATCCCCCATTAATTCCACGAGCTCTGAATTCCATATGCTACGACGATATAGAAAGTGCGCACTGGCGGAGAAGTCAGGAGGAAACGTGTGTACTCTCAGTGTCCAGTCTCCGTCTTCATTCTTAATTTACCCCGGCATGGAGACGAGAGAGACACGCCTAATCATGTCGTTCGGAGCTCCCAGCAGCTATCTGCTTTACCGCACCGGCCGTCTTTACCAGTCATCGATTTTACACGGCCGCGTGGCTCCAGTGTACAGCGCAAATGCCACCAACCGCGCGCGCCATGGAGATGGCCTCCATCTCCATGGCGCCTTCCCGCTTCTATTTAAACCCGGCGGAGCGCTCTTAGAAATCACAACGCCGACTGCCAACTGCCAACTGCCAACTTTCAACGTCACTTCACACTAGCTAGCTCGGTTGGCAATGGCGATGGTGGAGGTGCTCTCGTCGGAGCTGGTCGTCCCGGCCGAGCCGACGCCGGGGGGCAGCATCTGGCTCTCCAACCTCGACCTCGCCGGGAGGAGAGGCTACACCCCCACCGTCTACTTCTTCCGCCCCAACGGCGACCCGGGCTTCTTCGCCGCCGACGCCATGAAGGACAGCCTCGCCAGAGCGCTCGTCGCTTTCTACCCGCTCGCCGGCCGCCTGGGCCTCGACGCCACCGGCCGCGTCCAGGTGGACTGCACCGCCGAGGGCGTGGTATTCGTCACCGCCCGCTCCGAGCACTACGCGCTCGAGGAGCTGATGAACGAGTTCGTGCCCTGCGGCGAGATGCGGGACCTGCTCGTCCCGCCCACGCCGGCGCCCAACCCGCCCTGCGCGCTGCTCTTCGTGCAGATCACGCGCCTCCGCTGCGGCGGCCTGGTGCTCGGCCAGGCCATGCACCACTCGATCGTCGACGCGCGCGGCGCCGCGCACTTCTTCGAGACCTGGGCGAGCATCTCCCGCGGCGCAGGCGCGCCCACCGTGCCGCCGTGCTTCGACCACACGCTGCTCGCCGCGCGCCCGCCGCAGTCGCGCGCGGTGCTGTACGACCACCCGGAGTACAAGCCGGAGCCGGAGCCGGTGGACCCCGTGTCGGCCTCCACGTACGCGAGCGCCATCGTCACGATGAGCAAGGGCCAGGTGGGCGCGCTCAAGGCGCGGTGCCTCGGCGCATCCACGTTCCGCGCCGTGGTGGCCCTGGTGTGGCAGTGCGTGTGCCGCGCCCGCGCGCTCCCTCCGTCGGCCGAGACGCGGCTCTACTCCATGGTGGACATGCGCGCGCGCCTGGACCCGCAGCTCCCGGCGGGGTACTTCGGCAACGCGGTGATCCGCACGTCGGTGTCGGCCACCGTGGAGGAGGTGGTGTCGAGCCCGCTGGTCCACGCCGCGAGGCTGGCGCGCGCGGCGACGAGCCAGGGCGGCGACCACGCGAGGTCGCTGGTGGACTACCTGGAAGGGGTGGACACGATGAACCTGCCCCGCAGCGGCATCTCGCGCGCGCACCTCCGCGCCATCAGCTGGATGGGCATGTCGCTCTCCGACGCCGACTTCGGGTGGGGCGCGCCGGCGTTCATGGGGCCGGCCCTCATGTACTACAGCGGCTTCGTGTACGTGATGAACGCGCCCGGCAAGGACGGCGCCCTCGCGCTCGTGCTGTCGCTGGAGCCCGAGAGCATGCCGGCGTTCAGGGAGGGGTTCGCCGACGAGCTGGCCCGCCTCGAGCTGTGATGAATATATAGTAGACGCACACGTATCACGCAACGTTACCATGCGAGGGACATGCATGGATATATTCTGCATCTCCATGCAGGCATGTACGTTCGCGTCGTAATTATTTTATTATTACCACCGTGTGGTAGTATGTTAACATGTGCGCGTCCATGAGTGAAGTGTTGGCTGGTAAGTAAGCCATGCATGTATAGCCGCATGCCGCTATCTTTTACTGGCTAGTGTAATAAGACTCGAGAAGTATATATTGGACTTGGGCATGTCATGTGTATCTCTCAGTCTCTCCAGCTAATCAAGCCGAGTGTCTCGTGTCGATTGCCGCATCTAAGCCGCCCTACACCGTTCCTTTTACACGTCGCTCTATGATGAGGACATGCATGGCTATCTATCACTCTACTTTGACATCTTGAAATTATTGTACCCAACTTTACGTATACATACCATGTGAATTCGGACACCCTAGTGCCCGTTCTCGTGCCTTAAGATTTGGACGTCTGTCCTGCGACGTTTGGGCAGGCATCGTGGTGCCCGGTGTGGCATCACGGATGCGTGTGCATGCTTTAGCTGCTTGCCTGTGGCGAGCACCCTTGCCATCATGCATGCACGCAGATAAAAACAGAGGGGGTTGGCAACGGACTTGGTGGAGTGGGTGTGCTCCTCACCAAATCGATCGTCGTGGAAAATGAAGATCGCCGCATGAAAAGCCTCGGCCACCTGCGGTATCCGCGGCGGCTGGCAAACGTCGGCATCATCATGCGGCAACCGGAGACCATGATTCCTATCGTGGGTTGGTGGCATGTCCATTTCCCATGAAGATCGGGGATGCAATGTGCGAAGTTAATCTGGCCGTTGCTGGACGCTCAACGGTTGGGGAAATGGGAATGCAGCTAGCTGGAGTACTGACTGGACCAGAGTGGTTTCTTGGTTTCATGGCGTGGGCTAACGCCACGTCCGATGTGAAGGTGATGGTGTTGCTGACTGTTTGGCGCATCTGGCAACTCATGGACTCATGATACACGTGCTGTGACCTCTGACAGAAGCTACACGGCGGTTCCTAGACAACTACATACTTGTCAGACACTGTTTAACGAAAAGAATGTTTCATTCTTTCATGGGCTGGTTGTTCATGCCTGTGTATGCTGGTCCCATAAATTGTCTATCCTGTGAAGGCTGGGGGACATGATCTTTTTACAATGGTGTTTACCTGGTTGGATCATAGAACCACGGAGATTTTTCTCTCGGTACAAATGGTGATGTACTTCTTTAGAAAAGACCTCTCTCATCCTAAGATGTCTTTTAAATTCTCTATAAAACATTGTTTTCTTCTTTCGGACTGTTTACTGCAGGCGTCATGTTATTGAAAAAAAAACTTATCGATGCTCTTGTACATCCGACAACGGGATTCACAGGGTATTATCAATTGTTAAGCAACCGTTTTTTCGACAGAACAAGTACATCATCTGAAGCCAAGAGTGATTCTACCATGGCCAAAGTCATGCCATGCATGGTTGGGCAGCGTAGAATGTCGATATGGACTTTCCTCGGAAGTGAATGGTTTTGCAGGTGGTTATTGCGATTAGATATAGGCTAGCAAATTTTCCGCATTTGGCATGACAACATGAGCATGTTTTTCGAAAATCCATCAAATAGTTGCACGTTGCATGGTACACCGCTTGTTGGTTACACCGTACACCTGTACCCGACGTACATATGAATTTATGTTCGATCTTTTAATCTTTTGTTTAGTTTATTTATGGGTAAGATTCCTACCGTGTTCCATGTAAGCCGTCTAAAAAATCAATTTTGGGTAAGTTGATTTTCTGGGCCATCAGATTAAAGATCAAACGGCCATCCTTATTTCTTCTTCCTCTACCAACCATTCCTCCTCACACAAAATTGACATTTAAATTATAAATTTAGTCAACTTACATATAGCTAATAGGAAAAACAATACTCGTGCATATGCTAGCCCTGCGTGTGTGTGCACGCGCGTTCATACGTCCGTACATATATATACATAACTTACCCGTGTGCACCAACCATCATAGTCTCGTCAATGGCGTCGTACGTGTTGCTTGCGCACACGTATGCATGTAGCCAGATCAGACCCATTTTGTGTACAAAGTCAATCATGTTTTATAATACTATAATAACAACCAAAGAAAGCACACGGGTTACGCAAGGTTCGGTATGCCTTTTTCTTTTTTCTGAAATTTAATTGTATAGTATGTCGTGTAGCGTCTTCTGGCAGTGTACGGCGGACCAGAACTTTTGAAATTACGTTGAATGAATCTTTTTCCAGGAAAATTAAGTACCTCTTCCTTCCGTCCGGAAATACTTGTCATTAAAATAAATAAAAGATGATGTATTTAGATGTATTTTAGTTCTAGATACATCTCTTTTTATTTATTTTGAGGACAAATATTTTCGAACGGAAGGAGTACTAATCTAACTACCGAAGCACAAAAAAAAGAAATACTAATTCTACTGTAATCTGCTCCTTTTGGAATGTAAAATTAATTAGCTAGATAATACTAGGATAACGCGAAATAACCTGTGATTGGATGGTTAGGTGGACAATGGTATCCCCAGCTCATCAGGGTTCAAGTTCTGGTGCTCGCATTTATCCGACAATACGCATTCAGTGAGAGAAGATGTTTCCATCAACTACGAGGCACCTACGGTGACTTCGTAAAATTTGAAGATGATATGCCGGCTCACTCTCTTGAAGGTGCTCATAGAGGTAGGGTGTGCGTGTGTGCGTTCATAGGAGTGAGTGTATGAGCGTTTGTGTCTGTACCAATGTTAAAAAGAAAGATAATACTAGGATAACTGGGTCGAGCTATAAAGAAAACTTATGAAGGGGCAGGTGGATAGTGTAGGCAGAGATCCCAACAAGGTGATTGAGATGAAAGAGAGGGACAGTTTTGTACTACTAGCTTGCTTCGACGTTGTCGTGGAGAACTTCATGTCCAATGGTCACTTACACGTTAACACTTCCTTGTGTGCCAATCACTACTACTATACTACCCTTTGTGTAACAAACTTCTACCAACCCCTGTTCTTTTGTTCTGGTCGAAATCAAATCTTTGACTAAGTGAATGTTATTTTCTTTGGCAAAGACTAAGTGAATCTTTGAGTGCATGCATGACTTTTTTTTTGAAACGAGTGCATCCATGACTGGCTGCACTAGCTTATAGCTAGTCTTCTTCACTCCGAAGCAAGGTCCATCATAATTTTGTCGATAAAATGGTTGGAATATTTCTATAAACATATGGAGGCGCGGACATGAAAGTTAAATTTCTATGAACTACTTCAAAAAAGAATTGCATTAACTACATATATATTTTTAGTAATTGAAGTCTTGCAAGCTAAATAACATATGGAGTGAAGATATTTAAATTATATCTTGCTACACTACAGGAAAAACAAACGAAGCCGTGTATGCTTCATACACGGCAAAGACCATTTTAACCACGGCAAACTAAGCCGAGTGTTACACTTGGCGTAGCGTACAGGGCTTAGAATGTTTTGCCTTAGACGGCATAAGTCGAGTGTTGTATATCGAGAGCACGACCTATAGGCAAAGCCGAGTATAAAATGGAGGCACTCGGCAAACAGAGTGAGATCACGAACAGCCGCCCTAACGGGGATGCCATGTGGTGAGGCTATAAGTCGTGTGTTATAGTAAGCCATGTGCATGGAGGGATTCATGGTTTACAGGTAAATCGTAATGTTACTGTACGCCGTGTGCCCACACAGCTTCATGGCTTAGACCTAAGCCGTGTACACCAAGAACATTGTGTGCCTGCACGGCTTCACGGCTTAGACCTAAACCATGTACCCCTGGAACGGTGTGTGTCGTTCATTCTTTACGGCGTACATGTAAGTTGAGTGTCTTCAACGACTTTCTCTCCGGCAAGGCGGGAGCTCCCATATACTGGCATGTGTCCTTTGTAAGCCAACTGTTTTGGGGCCACACTTGGCTTCCTTTTGTTCTGCGTCATGGCAGGTCATACCGACAAGCCAGACCAGGTTGGAGCGTGCGATCGCATAACTCCCTGCCGGATGCTCAATGTGGGGGGACAACCACCCTACATCCTGAACATTCCTCCGTGACTTTCCGGTTTGTGAGGGGTGTCACATCAATGTTGTGCATTGGGTATTTAAACACCTAGCCGCCATTTCGTTGATATATCCAGACCTCACGCATGCCGGTGCATTCTCCGGGCCATCCCTGGGGTGGTTTTCAACACCGCGGCCATCCGTGGGTCCGCGCGGTCTACATCATTGACCGAATGCCAAAGGGGTTTAACTGGGGGATATTCGTCTTGTTCTGTGTCATGACACGTCGTGCCGACATGCTAGAGCAAATTGGAGCGCATGCGATCACATGACTCCCTCCCGCCTGCTCGATGTGGGGACTGCCACACTAAGTTCTGAACCTTTCTGCGTGACTGTACGGTTTGTGAGGGAAGTGTCACATCAATGATGTGTGCCCGGTATTTAAACACTAGGAGGCCCTTTTGTTGATATATACGGGCCCCACACAGGCATGTGCGGTCTTCGAGCCCTTCCTGGGGCGGTTTTCGATGTTGCGGTCATTCGTGGGTCCGCGTGGTCTGCGGCGTTGATCGGATGCCGCAGGGGTATGACCGGGGGATATTCCGCTTGTTCTGTGTCGCGACATGTCATGCCGACATGCCAAATCTGGTTGGAGCACATGCGGTTACAAGACTCCCTCCTGTTTGCTCGATGTGGTGGGACTGCCACCCTACGTCCTGACCTTCCTGCGTGACTGTCCGATTTGTGAGGGAGGTGCCACATCAATCTTGTGCATTGGGTATTTAAACACCAGGACGCCCTTTCGTTGAAATATCCGGGGCCCATGCAGGTCGGTGCAGTCTCTGAGCCCTCCCCGGGGCGGTTTTCAACGTCGCGGCTATCCGTGGGCCCGCTCGGTCTACGCCATTGACCGGAAGCCAGAGGGGTTTCACTGGGGGAAATTCCTCTTGTTCTGTGTAACAAAATTTCATGCCGACATGCCAGACCAGGTTGGAGCGCATGTGATCACATGACTCCCTCCCATCTGCTCAATGTGGGGGAACTACCAGCCTACGTCCTAAACCTTCTTGCGTGCCTGTTCGGTTTGTGAGGGAGGTGCCACATCAGTGTTGTGCATTGGGTATTTAAACACCAGACCGCCCTTTCATTGATATACCAGGCCCAACGCAAGCCAGTGCGGTCTCCTGGCCCTCCCTGCGACGGTTTTTGATGACACGGGCATCTATGGGCCCGCGTAGTCTATGGCGTCGATCGGATGCCAAAGGAGTTTAACCGGGGGATATTTCTCTTGTTATGTGTCACGGCAGGTTATGCCGACATGCCATACCAGTTTGGAGCGCATGCTATCACAGGACTCCATCCCGTTTGCTTGATGTGGTGGGACTACCACCCTACGTCCTGAACCTTCCCGCGTGACTGTCCAGATTGCGAGGGAGGTACCACAACAATGTTGTGCACTGGGTATTTACACAGCAGGACGCCCTTTCATTGATATATCTGGGGCCCTCGCAGGCTCGTGTGGTCTCTGGGCTCTCCCTGGGGCGGTTTCGACGTCCCTGCGTGGTCTACGCCGTTGACCAGATGCCAGACTGGGGGATATTCCTCTTGTTTTGTGTCACAACAGGTCATGCCGACTGGTAACCCACAAGTATAGGGGATCAATTGTAGCTTTTTTGATAAATAAGAGTGTGGAACCTAACGAGGAGCTAAGGTAGAATTTATATTCTCTTCAAGTTCTATCAAAAACCAATACAACTCTACGCACACTTAACCTTCGTTTTACCTAGAACAAGAATAAAACTAGAAGTACTTTGTAGGTGTGAAGGGATAGGTTTGCAAGATAGTAAAGAACGTGAGAATAAAAGTTAGGTGATGTTTTACTAAATGAACAATTAAGTTAGTATAGCGAGTGTGAAAAAGTGATGGTAGGATTTGTGAAATTGTCCCTAAACAATTAGCTTGGCGTCAAGGTGATGGTGTTGCTGACCATTTGGCACATCCGGCAACTGATGGGCTCATGATGATACGTACTGTGCCTTCTGACAGAAGCTACAGGACGCTTCCTAGACAACTACTTGTCGACAATGTTTAACGAAAAGAATGTTTCATTCTCTCCTGGACAGGTTATTCATGTGTATGTATGCTGGTCCCATAAATTGTCTATTATGTGGAGGCTCGAGGACATGACTTTTTTTACGATGGTGTTTACTTGGTTGGGGCATACAACCAGGTAGATTTTCTCTCAGTGCAAATGGTGATGTACTTTTCACAAAGGTCCTCTCTCATCCTAAGATGTGTTTTATATTATCCGTAGAACATTCTTCTTTTTCTTTCGGACTGTTCACTGCATGTGTCATGTTATTGAAAAAACTTATCGACGCTCTTGTATATCCGACAACGGGATTCACAGGATATTATCAATTGTTAATCAGCCATTTTTTCTGGAGAACAGGTTCATCATCTGAATCCAAGAGTGATTCTACCATGGCCAAAATCATGCCTTGGTTGGGCAGCGTGGAATGTCGATATGGACTTTTCTTGGAAGCGAATGGTTTTGCAGGTGGTTACTACCGTTAGATATTGGCGAGGAAATTTTCCGCATTTGACATGACAAGTGAGCTTGTTTTTCAAAAATTCATCAAATAGTTGCACGTTGCATCATACACCGCTTGTTGGTTGCACCGTACACCTATATATACCTGACGTACATATGAATTTATGTTCGATCTTTTAATCTTTAGTTTAGTTTATGAGTAAGATCCCAACCAGGTTCCACGTAAGCCGTCTGCAAAATCATTTTTGGGTAATTTGATTTTCTAGGCCATTAGATTAAGATAGAACGGTCATCCTTATTTCTTCTTCCTCTTTCAACCGTTCCTCCTCACACAAAATTAACTTATTTAAATTATAAATTCAGTCAACTTACATATTAGTAGCTATTATGAAAAACAATAGTGCATATGCTAGCCCTGCATGCGTGCATACATAGGTTCGTACCCATATCTTACCTCTTATCTTACCTACTAATAAAGCATGGACTGTTTTTGGTCGTCCGTCATGCCATTTTACAAATAAACCCCTCAGTTTTCTGTAAATCAACCCGCAGTACACGTTTAAGTTACAATCAAACCGTTTTTTCTCATTTTCTCAGAAACCCCCTAACGTTTTAGACAATCAACCCGTCGTCCATATTTAAGTCAGCTGAAACATTTTTTAGTTTTAACAGAAAACCCCTTGACGTTTCGGTTAATCAATCTACAGTTTATGTAAAATAAGATTATTCATATTTTTTAAACCGTAACTTAGATTTTAACATGTTATATATGAAACTTGATTAGAAAAATATGTAGAATCTAAATATGAAGTTATTTTTAGCTGTTAAATAATTCTAAAATATAATTTTTGGTGCAAACTTAAAATATAGTGTACGGTCTGTTTTTTTGTACCGTCGGTGATTCGAATTGCAAATAAACATCTATTAAAATCAGAGTGAGAGAAAAAATCATCGAGAACCATGCATACACAACTATGAAAGACCTTGCGGGAAAAAACAACATACTTTTTATCTTATTCCAAGCGAGTGTGCGCACGTGCGCGCGCGCAAAAGAGAGAGGCATTAAGACTAACCACATTCAAACGTGTGTTTCATTGTGTGAGCACAGAGATCACTGTCGGCAACACAAATGTGATGCTATGTGAAACTAAAAGACGGGGCCTATTAATGTCTTCAATCATGGTTATTGGGTTAAGAGTGTGTGTTATTTTCTTTCCCGTTGCAATGCACGAGCTTTTTTTTCGAGCGAGTGTGTGAGTACAGAGGAAATACAAATGTGATGTCATGTGAAACTAAAAGACGCGGGCCTATTAAGGTCTTGAGTCATGGTTATTGGGTTAAGAACCTGTGTTATTTTCTTTCCCGTTGCAACGCATGGTTTTTTTTACTAGTATATGTAACTTACGCGTGTGGACCTACCATCCTAGTCTCGTCAATGGCGTCGTACGTGTTGCTTGCGCACACGTATGCATGTAGCCAGGTCAAACCCATTTTGTGTACAGAGCCAATCATTTTTTATAGTACTATATAATAACAACCAGATTTTTCTTCCTCGTCGGTATGATTTTCTGCTGTGTTTGGGTGGAGACGAAGATTCTTCTTCCTCGTCGGTATGATTTTCTGCTGTGTTTCTTCATTCTTCTTTGTGTTGCTGCTGAAGGGATGTCCTGCTTTGCCCGACAGTTGGCCCGGCCGCGGCGCCGGAACCAGATCCTAGTTCTCTTTCATCTGGAAGGGGCACGTATAGCGGTACTCAAAGCCACAGATGGCGGTGGCTGGTGCATGCGTATTGGATGCACATGTGTGTCCTTGTCTTTTTGGCGCCCGAGCGAAGAAGTGGGGGAGCAGCATGGCGATGATTATGCCGTGGTTGAAAATGAGGACCTGCTTGGGTCTGGATGCATATTACTGTGTTGCAGGGGTCTCCTCGCAAGGTTCAGGGATGATGACACAGAGCTATGGAGATCTTCATATTTTGCTGGTTGTTTTAGGTGCTCTTTGTTATTCTGGTTGTTTATGCGTGTGTTAGGGTGTGCTTATTTCAGTTAAGAATTTTGTATTATGTCATGATCTGAATACAAGCATACTTTCTCAACAATAAAAACACCTCCTTGTGTGCCAATGACTACTACTGTAGTAAAGCTCTTCTTCTCCCGTCGGCGCCGCCGTCGGTCCGTCCCATCTCCGATGGCTTCTAGACCATGGAGGTGCGGAGGATCTCGGGCCCCTGCCGGCGGGAGAGACCCCGTTCTTGTTCTTGTTAGAGTCAACATTTTGTTGGGGCTGTGTAGTGGCGGCGATGCCCATTAGTAGAAATAATGTCTCCATCGTTCTATCCCCGCCCCGATGGCGCGTCTTCGTCGAAGGGAGTGTGGAGGCTTGTCTCCGTCGGATTTTGCGGGATTTGATCGGTGCTGGTCTTTGGTGGATCTATTTGGATCTGGTCTACGTTCGTCATCATTTAGGTGTTTACAGGTTTGCTCCTTCTGATTTATGACTTTCTTCATCGGCGATGGTTGCTACTCTGGTGCGCTGGTCCTATGGGAGTTTAGCACGATGACTTCCCTACTCCCTCCATTTCATAATGTAGTGCTTCCTCTATCTCCGTGCTTCAACTTTGACCGTAAATTTAACTATTAAGACCGATTGCGGCGGGAGCAAAAATTATATCAGTGAATTCGTATTCCAAAGAAGTTTTCAATTATATTTTTTTCTCCCGCCGCAGTTGGTCTCGTTGATTAAATTTATGGTCAAAGTTGGACCTCGGGAAGCGCGGACGCACTATATTTTGGAATGAAGGGAGTACTATTTACTACAACAATGTTTGCTCGGCTCCGGTAGGGGGAGGGGGGTGTCGATGACGGCGGCGCGCCTTCGGCTCGCTCCAGTGCTAGTACTCGTTACTAGGTGGTCCACAGACATGGTTGTATTTTTTATCATCTCTGTTGTTCTTTGTACTGCCATGATCGAAGATGAATAGATTGGGAATTTCTCGTAGAAAGAAAAAACAAACTTCTGCCAACCCTCGTTCCTTTGTTCTGGTCGGAGTCAAATCTTTGACTAAGCGAATATTGTTTTCTTTGGGAAAGACTAAGTGAATCTTTGACTGCATCCATGCATGATTGGCTGCACTAGGTTAGCTAGTCTTCTACTTCACTCCCAAGAAAGGTCCGTCATAATCTTGACGATAAAAAATGGTTTGAATATTTCTGTAAGCATATGGAGGCGTGTACATGATAGTTCAATTTTGTACATGATAGTTAAATTTGTATGAACTAAAAGAAAATTTGCATTAACTATATATTTTTAGTAATGGAAGTATTGCAAGCTAAACAACATACAGAGTGAAGAGATTTGAATTATATCTTGCTAGGAGGATGACCTGAGTTATATTATAGTAAACGATGGAAATTTAGCTTTGTTTGTTTGTTTTAGAAACTGTGGAGAGATAGCCATATAGACATCGATTAGATAGGACACACCATTTTTATGTGTCTGATACCTCGGTCGAAACATCTTCTTTGCAAGGGATCTATTTCTATCAGGTGCAGCCATGGAAGTGAGATATACAAAAGAAAACAATACACTAAGTTTACAAAGGGGGGAAAGGACAGTAGAAGTTTTGGTAACCGACCTTTTAATACCCTTTTTGTTTGTGCTACGGGTTATCAACATGCACATGTGGTGAAAACGTAGCCAGTCAGATGACACGATGTCCCAAGTTTGAATCTGAATGAGACTCTTTAACTTTGTTATCGGTGACCTCTCTTCATTCCATTGAGGACGATTGCATTGCAAAGATCTGACCTGGACATAATATGGTAGACTTATCTACGTCATCATGGTCTGGGGAATCAAGTAATAGGTCTTGTGTTCCCTATGTCTGATCCAGATTCTGAATCCAGGACAGATTAGGACTGATATATCCATGGCGCTATCCCTAGTATCTTAGATGACCTTGTACCAGCATGGCCAGCTTAAGGTGCATGGTCCACAGTCATGCTTCAGGCAACATCATAGTAATGTACTATCCACTAATTTCCCAAATCAATAGATCAGCTGTAATGACAATACGCGCAACGAATGAATAGCGAAGAACAGAATAAGAGCTGATAACAACTGTGTGGAGTATAGGTTGGTTCACATCGCATCGTTTACCCCCATTGACAAGCTGATCCTTTTTCTCTTCAGCAGAGCGATCGGTTACCTCAAAGGTAAAGAGGTTGCACATCGAGCTGCACAGTGGGGGCTCCTATACCGCGCGTGACACACTGGCGAACGAGCCGGCACCCACGTCCTGCCCTCCCGCGTGCCCCTATTGGTCGGCCCACGAACGAACCGGGACGCCCCCCCTCCCTCCCCCTCTTTTCATTTCTTTTTTTGCTTTTTATTTTTTTTTCTGTTTTTATTTTTTCTTCTTTAAAATATTTTGTCATTTAAAAAAAAGTTCTTGGAAATATATTCCTGAACTCATAAATATTCATGGATTAACAAAAATGTCCATGATTTTGAAAAAATGTCCGTGTATTGAACAAATGTACGTAAATTTGAACAATATTTTTACAAATTCAGTAAATATTCATGATTTTTTGCAAAAAAATAGAAAGAAAATTATCATGAATTAAAAAAATGTTCACTGATTCAAAATAATCATGCATTTCAAGAAAATGTTCGTTAAACCAAAATATTCATGCATTTCAAAAAATATTCGTTCAACAAAAATGTTCACAAGTTTCAAAACAAATTGTAAAGAAAATCAAAAAACGTCCGCAATGTTTAAAAATGAACATGTTTTGAATTCTGGTCAACAAAATTTAAAGTTATTTTAAGTTTTTGAATTGCTATGAATTTTATATTTGATAAACAAAACATAAATGTAATGAGCATTATTTTGAAGTTGATGAAAATAATAGTAGTCTAAGAATAATGTTTTGAATTCCACAAACATTTTTGAAATTTGATGGAATTTTTCTAATTTCAATGAACAAATTTTTGAATTTGATGAACATAATTTGAATTCAGAAAATGTTTGCCGATTTGAAAATAAAATCTAATTTAAAAAGTTTCACCAATTTGAACACAATATTACTAGATTGTAGATTTTTTTTCTTCTAAATTTGAAAAGAAAAAAATGAAAAAAAGGAAAGATAAAGGGAATTTTAAAAGAAAAGATAAACGGAAATTATAAAGAGAAAGGAAAAAAAAGAGAAAAAGCGAAAAGAAAGCACAAGCAAACCGGGCCGGGAGGTTCGGGAACCTTTCCAAAACCGGAAATGGCTAGCTGGGGTGGCCGAAAATATGCATCACGAAGAGAGGGGGGGGGGGTGCGTGTGGTCGCTAGGCTGCGACCCCTGCGCCAAATATCCACAGAGCCGCACCTTGCGAGGGGTCGTGGAGAGACTTGTCTCTTTTTCGCTGCAAGCCCATCAGGCCCATTTTACCCAAAATTGTCACCAGAGCAGCAACCCAACATGGATAGCGCTCACTAAGGAGGATTCAGAGCTAATCAGATGACTGAAAGCGTCCAAATTGATGATCCGATGCCAACAAAAATTACTGGCCTAAGAGGGCTGGAAAGTTGCACAATTAAAGTTTCTTTAAATTTTTACGTAGGAGAAAACTTAGTTGACATGGATGATTCCCCCGCCCCCCTAAAAAAGGACCGCCCAACATGGGAGATTATAGTTAGCCATTCAGTTCGAGTATGCACCCGGCCTGAGAAAATTACAAAACCTAGG
>NC_041392.1:110922909-110931915 GCF_002162155.2 Triticum dicoccoides | reverse complement strand
ATGCTGACATGTCAACCTGTAACTTTATCTATGTATAAACTATCCCTATCCCATAGGTGTAGCATCTCTCCCGTTTGAGTCATACGACTATTGCATAAAGCTAGTCATAAGCGGACGTGGAGTATCTCCACCCGAGCTCAAATGCTCCCGAGTGAATAGTAAAATCAGAGAAAATAGTAAAAAATTCAAAAATTCCAAAAAGATAAGGTAACCTTTGACAAATGTTTTATCTACTTGCAAAATTTTATCATGAATGAATGTTCCTGGAAGCCGTGACAGAAAAAAATTGATGCTCCAAAAAAGCTATTTTTGAAAGCATTTTGGAGTACTGATTTTTTTCTTTTTTATTATGACTTCCACTAATATCATTTTGTGGTGAAGATTTCAAGCATATAAAACATTTGTCAAAGGTTACCATAAAAAATCAGAATTTGTTTTTTCATTTTGTTTCGATTTTACTGTTCACCTGAGCTCATTTAAGCTCGGGAGCAGAAGGACACTTTTGGTCATAAGCTAGCTAATTAGCTAGCTGTATACGGGTTGGTGATCATCCATTCAGTTTTCAAGGAGTTGTCCTTGCTTTTAAATGTAGTCTCAAAGACAAAAATGGGAATATTTTTTATGAAAATAAAGAAGGGTTGTAGCTAGCTATATACAACAAAAACAGTAACTTTGACCAAGGACATGTTTTGTCGCTAGTTGCACACAAGGCTGTTGGGGAACGTTGTAGAAAATTAAAAATTTTCCTACAGTTTCACCAAGATCCATCTATGAGTTCATCTAAGCAACGAGTCTAGGGAGAGAGTTTTCATCTACATACCACTTGTAGATCGCGTGCGGAAGCTTGCAAGGTGATGATGTAGTCGTACTCGACATGATCCAAATCACCGATGACCAGCGCCGAACGGACGGCACCTCCGCGTTCAACACACGTACGGGACGGGAGACGTCTCCTCCTTCTTGATCCAGCAAGGGGGAAGGAGAGGTTGATGAAGATCCAGCAGCACGACGGCGTGGTGGTGGATGCAGGGCGTCACAGCAGCAGGGCTTCGCCGAGACTACGAGGGAGAGACGTAACGAGGGGAGGTGGAGGCGCCAGGGGCTGGTGTATGAAGTCCCTCCTCTCCCCCACTATATATAGGGGTGCCAAGGGGGGGGGCGCCGGCCCTAGTAGATGAGATCTACTAGGGGGGCGGCGGCCTAGGGGAGGTTTCCCTCCCCCCCAAGGCACCTAGGGGTGCCTTCCACCACTAGGACTCCTCCTAGGGGGAAACCCTAGGCGCATGGGCCTATAGGGGCTGGTGCCCTTGGCTCATGATGGCCAAGGTGCACCCCCTACAGCCCATGTGGCCCCCCGGGACAGGTGGCCCCACCCGGTGGACCCCCGGGACCCTTCCGGTGGTCCCGGTACAATACCGATAACCCCGAAACTTGTCCCGATGCCCGAAATAGCACTTCCTATATATAATTCTTTACCTCCGGACCATTCCGGAACTCCTCGTGACGTCCGGGATCTCATCCGGGACTCCGAGCAACATTCGGGTTTCTGCATATCCATATCTTCATAACCCTAGCGTCACCGAACCTTAAGTGTGTAGACCCTACGGGTTCGGGAGACATGCAGACATGACCGAGACGCTCTCAGTCAATAACCATCAGCGGGATCTGGATACCCATGATGGCTCCCACATGCTCCTCGATGTTGTCATCGGATGAACCACGATGTCGAGGATTCGATCAAACCCTGTATGCAATTCCCTTTGTCAATCGGTACGTTACTTGCCCGAGACTCGATCGTCGGTATCCCAATACCTTGTTCAGTCTCGTTACCGGCAAGTCACTTTACTCGTACCGTAATGCATGATCCCGTGTCCAACACCTTGGTCACATTGAGCTCAATATGATGATGCATTACCGAGTGGGCCCAGAGATACCTCTCCGTCATACGGAGTGACAAATCCCAGTCTCGATTCGTGTCAACCCAACAGCTACTTTCGGAGATACCTGTAATGCACCTTTATAGTCACCCAGTTACGTTGTGACGTTTGATACACCCAAGGCACTCTTACGGTATCCGGGAGTTACACGATCTCATGGTCGAAGGAAGAGATACTTGACACTTGCAAAGCTCTAGCAAAACGAACTACGCGATCTTTTATGCTATGCTTAGGATTGGGTCTTGTCCATCACATCATTCTCCTAATGATGTGATCCCGTTATCAACGACATCCAATGTCCATAGTCAGGAAACCATGACTATCTGTTGATCACAACGGGCTGGTCAACTAGAGGCTTACCAGGGACATAGTGTGGTCTAAGTATTCACACGTGTATTACGATTTCCGGATAATACAGTTATAGCATGAATAAAAGACAATTATCATGAACAATGAAATATAATAATACTTTTATTATTGCCTCTAGGGCATATTTCCAACAGTCTCCCACTTGCACTAGAGTCACCAATCTAGTTACATTGTGATGAATCGAACACCCATAGAGTTCTGGTGTTGATCATGTTTTGCACGCGAGAGAGGTTTAGTCAGCGGATCTGCGACATTCAGATCCGTGTGCACTTTGCAAATCTCTATGTCTCCATCTTGAATATTTTCACGGATGGAGTTGAAACGACGCTTGATGTGCCTGGTCTTCTTGTGAAACCTGGGCTCCTTTGCGAGGGCAATAGCTCCAGTGTTGTCACAGAAGAGTTTGATCGGCCCCGACGCATTGGGTATGACTCCTAGGTCGGTGATGAACTCCTTCACCCAAATCGCTTCATGTGCTGCCTCCGAGGCTGCCATGTACTCCGCTTCACACGTAGATCCCGCCACGACGCTCTGCTTGCAGCTGCACCAGCTTACTGCTCCACCATTCAACATATACACGTATCCGGTTTGTGACTTAGAGTCATCCAGATCTGAGTCGAAGCTAGCGTCGACGTAACCCTTTACGACGAGCTCTTCGTCTCCTTCATAAACGAGAAACATGTCCTTTGTCCTTTTCAGGTACTTCGGGATATTCTTGACCGCTGTCCAGTGTTCCTTGCCGGGATTACTTTGGTATCTTGCTACCAAACTTACGGCAAGGTTTACATCGGGTCTGGTACACAGCATGGCATACATAATAGATCCTATGGCTGAAGCATAGGGGATGACACTCATCTCTTCTTTATCTTTTGCCGTGGTCGGTGACTGAGCTGAGCTCAGTCTCACACCTTGCAACATAGGCAAGAACCCCTTCTTGGATTGATCCATTCTGAATCTCTTCAAAATCTTATCAAGGTATGTGCTTTGTGAAAGACCTATGAGGCGTCTCGATCTATCTCTATAGATCTTGATGCCTAATATATAAGCAGCTTCTCCAAGGTCCTTCATTGAAAAACACTTATTCAAGTAGGCCTTAATGCTGTCCAGAAATTCTATATTATTTCCCATCAGGAGTATGCCATCTACATATAATATGAGAAATGCTACAGAGCTCCCACTCACTTTCTTGTAAACGCAGGCTTCTCCATAAGTCTGCATAAACCCAAACGCTTTGATCATTTCATCAAAGCGAATGTTCCAACTCCGAGATGCTTGCACCAGTCCATAAATGGATCGCTGGAGCTTGCATACTTTGTTAGCGTTCCGAGGATCGACAAAACCTTCCGGCTGCATCATATACAGTTCTTCCTTAAGATGCCCGTTAAGGAATGCTGTTTTGACGTCCATCTGCCATATCTCATAATCATAGTATGCGGCAATTGCTAACATGATTCGGACGGACTTTAGCTTCGCTACGGGAGAGAATGTCTCGTCGTAGTCAATCCCTTGAACCTGTCGATAACCCTTAGCGACAAGTCGAGCTTTATAGATGGTAACATTACCATCCGCGCCCGTCTTCTTCTTAAAGATCCATTTGTTTTCTATCGCTCGCCGATCATCGGGCAAGTCTGTCAAAGTCCATACTTTGTTTTCATACATGGATTCTATCTCGGATTTCATGGCTTCAAGCCATTTGTTGGAATCCGGGCCCGCCATTGCTTCTTCATAGTTCGAAGGTTCATTGTTGTCTAACAACATGATTTCCAGGACAGGGTTGCCGTACCACTCTGGTGCGGAACGTGTCCTTGTGGACCTACGAAGTTCAGCAGTAACTTGATCCGAAGTACCTTGATCATTATCATGGTTTTCCTCTTCAGTTGGTGTGGGCATCACAGGAACGGTTTCCTGTGCTGCGTCACTATCCCGCTCAAGAGGTAGTACTTCATCGAGTTCTACTTTCCTCCCACTTACTTCTTTCGAGAGAAACTCTTTTTCCATAAAGCATCCGTTCTTGGCAACAAAGATCTTGCCTTCGGATCTTAAGTAGAAGGTATACCCTATAGTTTCCTTAGGGTATCCTATGAATACGCATTTTTCCGACTTGGGTTCGAGCTTTTCAGGTTGAAGTTTCTTGACATAAGCTTCGCATCCCCAAACTTTTAGAAACGACAGCTTAGGTTTCTTTCCAAACCATAATTCATACGGTGTCGTCTCAACGGATTTAGACGGTGCCCTATTTAAAGTGAATGTAGCTGTCTCTAGAGCGTATCCCCAAAATGATAGCGGTAAATTGGTAAGAGACATCATAGACCGCACCATATCCAATAGAGTGCGATTACGACGTTCGGACACACCGTTTCGCTGAGGTGTTCCAGGCGGCGTGAGCTGTGAAACGATTCCACATTTCTTTAAGTGTGTACCAAATTCGTGACTTAAGTATTCTCCTCCACGATGTGATCGTAAGAATTTTATCTTTCGGTCACGTTGATTCTCCACCTCATTCTGAAATTCCTTGAACTTTTCAAAGGTCTCAGACTTGTGTTTCATTAAGTAGACATACCCATATCTACTCAAGTCATCTGTGAGAGTGAGAACATAACGATATCCTCCGCGAGCTTCAACGCTCATTGGACCGCACACATCGGTATGTATGATTTCCAACAAGTTGGTTGCTCGCTCCATTGTTCCGGAGAACGGAGTCTTGGTCATTTTGCCCAAGAGGCATGGTTTGCACGTGTCAAACGATTCATAATCAAGAGACTCTAAAAGTCCATCGGCATGGAGCTTCTTCATGCGCTTGACACCAATGTGACCAAGGCGGCAGTGCCACAAGTATGTGGGACTATCGTTATCAACTTTAAATCTTTTGGCATCTACACTATGAACATGTGTAATATTACGCTCGAGATTCATTAAGAATAAACCATTGACCATCGGAGCATGACCATAAAACATATCTCTCATATAAATCGAACAACCATTATTCTCAGACTTAAATGAGTAGCCATCTCGTATTAAACGAGATCCTGATACAATGTTCATGCTCAAACTTGGCACTAAATAACAATTATTAAGGTTCAAAACTAATCCCGTAGGTAAATGTAGAGGCAGCGTGCCGACGGCGATCACATCGACTCTGGAACCATTCCCGGCGCGCATCGTCACCTCGTCCTTCGCCAGTCTCCGTTTATTCCGCAACTCCTGCTGTGAGTTACAAATATGAGCAACGGCACCGGTATCAAATACCCAGGAGTTACTACGAGTACTGGTAAGGTACACATCAATCACATGTATATCAAATATACCTTTGGTGTTGCCGGCCTTCTTATCCGCTAAGTATTTGGGGCAGTTCCGCTTCCAGTGACCCTTCCCCTTGCAATAAAAGCACTCAGTCTTAGGCTTGGGTCCATTCTTCGACTTCTTCCCTGGTAACTGGCTTACCAGGCGCGGCAACATCTTTGCTGTCCTTCTTGAAGTTCTTCTTACCCTTGCCCTTCTTGAACTTAGTGGCCTTATTGACCATCAACACTTGATGTTCTTTCTTGATTTCAGCCTCTGCTGACTTCAGCATCGAGAACAATTCAGGAATGGTCTTTTCCATTCCCTGCATGTTGTAGTTCATCACAAAGCTCTTGTAGCTTGGTGGGAGCGACTGGAGGATTCTGTCAATGACCGCCTCATCTGGGAGGTTAATGTTCAGCTGGGTCATACGGTTGTGCAACCCAGACATCTTCAGGATGTGCTCACTGACACAACTATTTTCCTCCATCTTAAAACTATAGAACTTGTCGGAGACATCATATCTCTCGACCCGGGCATGAGCTTGAAAAACTAGTTTCAGCTCTTCGAACATCTCATATGCTCCATGATGCTCAAAACGCTTTTGGAGCCCCGGTTCTAAGCTGTAAAGCATGCCGCACTGAACGAGGGAGTAATCATCAGCGCGAGACTGCCAAGCATTCATAATGTCTTGGTTCTCTGGGACGGGAGCGTCACCTAGCGGTCCTTCTAGGACATATTGTTTCCTGGCAGCTATGAGGATGATCCTCAGGTTCCGGACCCAGTCCGTATAGTTGCTGCCATCATCTTTCAGCTTGGTTTTCTCTAGGAACGCGTTGAAGTTCATGTTGACATTAGCGTTGGCCATTGATCTACAAGACATATTTGCAAAGGTTTTAGACTAAGTTCATGATAATAAAGTTCTAATCAAATTATGAACTCCCACTTAGATTAGACATCCCTTTAGTCATCTAAGTGTTACACGATCCGAGTCGACTAGGCCGTGTCCGATCATCACGTGAGACGGACTAGTCATCGTCGGTGAACATTTTCATGTTGATCGTATCTTCCATACGACTCGTGTTCGACCTTTCGGTCTCCATGTTCCGAGGCCATGTCTGCACATGCTAGGCTCGTCAAGTTAACCCTAAGTGTTTTCGCTGTGTAAAACTGTCTTACACCCGTTGTATGTGAACGTAAGAATCCATCACACCCGATCATCACGTGGTGCTTAGAAACGACGAACTGTAGCAACGGTGCACAGTTAGGGGAGAACACTTCTTGAAATTTTATAAGGGATCATCTTATTTACTACCATCGTCCTAAGGAAACAAGATGCATAATACATAATAAACATCACATGCAATTATATAGTTGTGACATGATATGGCCAATATCATATAGCTCCATTGATCTTCATCTTCGGGGCTCCATGATCATCTTGTCACCGGCTTGACACCATGATCTCCATCATCATGATCTTCACCATCGTGTCTTCATGAAGTTGTCACGCCAACGACTACTTCTACTTCTATGACTAACGTTTAGCAATAAAGTAAAGTAGTTTACATGACGTTATTCAATGACACGCAGGTCATACAAAAAATAATGACAACTCCTATGGCTCCTGCCGGTTGTCATACTCATCGACATGCAAGTCGTGAATCCTATTACAAAGAACATGATCTCATACATCACAATTCATCATTCATCACAACTTCTGGCCATATCACATCACATGATCAATCGCTGCAAAAACAAGTTAGACGTCCTCTAATTGTTGTTGCATCTTTTACGTGGCTGCAATTGGGTTCTAGCAAGAACGTTTTCTTACCTACGAATCACCACAACGTGATTTTGTCAACTTCTATTTACCCTTCATAAGGGCCCTGTTCATCGATTCCGCTCCAACTAAGGTGGGAAGACAGACACCCGCCAGCCACCTTATGCAACTAGTGCATGTCAGTCGGTGGAACCGGTCTCACGTAAGTGTACATGTAAGGTTGGTCCGGGCCGCTTCATCCCACAATACCGTTGAGCAAGAAAAGACTAGTAGAGGCAAGTAAGATGACAAAATCCACGCCCACAACAAAGTTGTGTTCTACTCATGCAAAGAGAACTACGCATAGACCTAGCTCATGATGCCACTGTTGGGGAACGTTGTAGAAAATTAAAATTTTTCCTACGGTTTCACCAAGATCCATCTATGAGTTCATCTAAACAACGAGTCTAGGGAGAGAGTTTGCATCTACATACCACTTGTAGATCGTGTGCGGAAGCTTGCAAGGTGATGATGTAGTCGTACTCGACGTGATCCAAATCACCGATGACCAGCGCCAAACGGACGGCACCTCCGCGTTCAACACACGTACGGGACGGGAGACGTCTCCTCCTTCTTGATCCAGCAAGGGGGAAGGAGAGGTTGATGAAGATCCAGCAGCACGACGGCGTGGTGGTGGATGCAGGGCGTCACAGCAGCAGGGCTTCGCCGAGACTACGAGGGAGAGACGTAACGAGGGGAGGTGGAGGCGCCAGGGGCTGGTGTATGAAGTCCCTCCTCTCCCCCACTATATATAGGGGTGCCAAGGGGGGGGCACCGGCCCTAGTAGATGAGATCTACTAGGGGGGGCGGCGGCCTAGGGGAGGTTTCCCTCCCCCCCAAGGCACCTAGGGGTGCCTTCCACCACTAGGACTCCTCCTAGGGGGAAACCCTAGGCGCATGGGCCTATAGGGGCTGGTGCCCTTGGCCCATGATGGCCAAGGCGCACCCCCTACAGCCCATGTGGCCCCCCGGGACAGGTGGCCCCACCCGGTGGACCCTCGGGACCCTTCCGGTGGTCCCGGTACAATACCGATAACCCCGAAACTTGTCCCGATGCCCGAAATAGCACTTCCTATATATAATTCTTTACCTCCGGACCATTCCGGAACTCCTCGTGACGTCCGAGATCTCATCCGGGACTCTGAACAACATTCGGGTTTCTGCATATCCATATCTTCATAACCCTAGCGTCACCGAACCTTAAGTGTGTAGACCCTACGGGTTCGGGAGACATGCAGACATGACCGAGACGCTCTCAGTCAATAACCATCAGCGGGATCTGGATACCCATGATGGCTCCCACATGCTCCTCGATGTTGTCATCGGATGAACCACGATGTCGAGGATTCGATCAAACCCTGTATGCAATTCCCTTTGTCAATCGGTATGTTACTTGCCCGAGACTCGATCGTCGGTATCCCAATACCTTGTTCAGTCTCGTTACCGGCAAGTCACTTTACTCGTACCGTAATGCATGATCCCGTGTCCAACACCTTGGTCACATTGAGCTCAATATGATGATGCATTACCGAGTGGGCCCAGAGATACCTCTCCGTCATACGGAGTGACAAATCCCAGTCTCGATCCGTGTCAACCCAA
>NC_041392.1:110883235-110921761 GCF_002162155.2 Triticum dicoccoides | reverse complement strand
AAAGCCTTGCGCTCTCAGAACTATAAAGTACCCCCCCCCCCCAATCCAAGAAACATTTGAGGAAGTTCATGGTTGTGTATTAGACATGCATGCACGGGTCGTCCTATGGAAAAAGTAAACTAGAAATAAGACAATATAGAACAAAATTCTAACATAGGTAAAACAATCCAAGATAGATAAATATATCAACTTAATACTCTTGTCATATATTTAGTAATAAAATTTGCAACTTACACTTATTCATTTGTGCAAGCCCTTGCCAGAAAATTGGACAAGAGCAAAAGAAAACATCCATTAGCGATATGATGTATTTAAAAAATAATAATCCGGGTAAAAAGACTTGCAACTCCATGTGTAAAATAAGTGTAGCCATGAAAAAAATGAAAAGTATTTCCTTTGATTCTTATAGCCTTAGGATCTTTAATGTAAAAAAGAGAAGAATTAAAAAGGAAAGTGGATTCGCCATGCTACCATAGCAACAAACACTTTTGAATCGGAGGAGATTGGCCAGATCGCCTTCTTGAGGCTCTCTAGGCTTATCGGACTGCAAGAGCACAATCAGGTTGTCTGTAAAAAAAAGGAGTCTCTTTAGTCCCGAACCCTATGGATTTGACATTTTGACTCAACACCCTACTCTCGACGTTTGCTCAGGACGGGATGCTATGAAATAGTTGGAAGCAGATGCAACATTAAAGAAAGTCAATCGAGTAGCCTTAAGTCGTGCCGAACACTACGTCCTAATAGTAAGGGATTTTCCAAACAAGAACATATACTGCCCATCAGTTTTATTATAAAAATATAAAACAAATAATTGAAGATGACAAGTTGCATATTTTGTATATGACCATTTGCACACAAAGATAAAAGTGCAACTCTGTTGTATCAAAAAGTGCAAACATGAAAAAAAATGAACAAGATTAAATATGAAAATACATAACCAATCAATCTTACAAAAAAATAAAAAAGGACACTAAAATTAAATTAAAGCAGAGAAGTTTTATATTATAGATATGGTCGGTTGCACATGAAATATATGTTCAACTCCCGTGTATAAAAAGTGCTACCCTGGAGAAAAAAACAAGAGTAAGTAAGAGGATACAATTTCAAACACTATTATTCAATATATCATAATATTATTTTTAAATTTAGAAGATGAGAACTTGTAGATTTAAGATATGACCAGTTGCATGAAACAAAACGTACAACCCCAGTGCAATAAAAAGTGCAACCATGAAACAAAATAGAATAAGGAAGACATGACACAAAATGCCCCAGATAAAAAAAATAAGCGGTAGTTACTCCAGCAACACCAACATATATTTCTTTGGGAAAAGCAGGAACTTGATTTTATTGATAAGTGCAACTAGCGAACAATTAGGGAGCAAAATACATAAAGCATGTAAAAACTTGGTTGCGCTTTTACAGATAAAAAGTGTACCTTGAGTTCATTGAAAAGTGTAACTAGTACATAATCAGAAGAAGAAAACTACATATAGCTAGTAAAAAATTAGTTTGTGCTTTAAAGAAATGGGTAGTTGCACTTTATTTTGAAGTGTAACTTGAGTTCACAACTAGCATAATTGGTGCAAACATACATATAAAATGTAACAAGGACTCGGTCACACTTTACAGAAGTGAGTATTTCCACATTTTCTTAAAGGTGCAACTTGAATTCAAAAGTGCCACTTGTGCATAATATGGGAGCAAAAAATACATATAACATGTAAAAAGAAATTGTCCGTGCTTTTAAAAAATGGGTAATTGAACATTTTCGGAAGTGCAAATTGACTATATTTAAAACTGCAACTGGAATATAATTAGCGGAAAAGAGACAAAAATAACATGTAAAAAAATTAGTTGCATTTTTCAAAAAACACTTCTGAAAATCATGCATTACTCAATCACACTTGTTTGAATAATATGAAAAGGATAAGTAAATGTAAAAAGATAGACAAGTTACACATTTTGGATGGAGTACGTTTCACAAAAGAATACACAAGTGAAAAATCTATTGATTATGGGTGATTCATAATTAAAATGCGTAAAATATAATTTAAAATGATATAAACTGACAAGTTGCACGTTTTAAATGTGGCTAGTTGCACAAAACAACTATGTTGAGCTTCATTATATCGTAAAATGCAACTTTAAAAGACATAAATAATATCAAATAAAACACATGCATTTTGGATCAGTCATTGTTTTTTTGCGCGGGATGAGTCATATTTGAAAATATTAAATAATGGATAGAAAAAAACTTGAAAATTTAAGTTATAATTAGTTCCTCAAAACATTTATGTATGTCTTCAGTCTATCAAAAGTTGAACCGTTAATGTAATGATAGTATTATTATATGATTTAAAATATTAAAAACATTTTACTTAGTGTAGCTTTACATTTGCTGAACATGTAATACAAAATTATCCAATTTTGGTATATTGATATGTGAAATTTAACACAGACAAAGAGAGGGATGGATCCAAAACAAACAAACTCATAAACAAAAGCAAGAAGAACGATGGGCCCAAAACATGTAAAATAAAAGGACCCAGAGCAGGCCGTGACACCACCTGGAGCAATCCTAGAGTTTTGTTTTGTGCACGATTCTTGGGGTGCGGCTATGTCTCGCTTTATGCCATACAGTAACTCGGCTCGCCCAGTAGACATGCTGGTTTGTCATGCTAATGTCATGCACTTGTTTTCTTTTTTATGTTTTTTTCTATTGTTTGTATTTAAAAAATACTAATTACCTATATTTCCAAAATTCATATAGTTATTTTTTCTACAGTACTCATCAGACATTTTAAAAATGTTCATACACTGTAAACAAATGTTCGCTCAACATTAATGGAATTTTGGTACCATTAAAAATGTAGATAAAAAATCATGTATTTAAAATAATGTATGTAATATTTTTTGAAAATGTTATACAATTGTAAACAAATTTGTGTAATGCACGAAATTGTTTTGTACCATTCAAAAAATAATGTATGCTACATTCTTAAAAAAAATTACACGTTTCCAAAATATGCTTGTGAAAATTTAAAAGGATGTTTATACAATGTAAACTAATTTTTGCATAAATCAAATAAAATTGTATGTATCATTCAAAAATATATTATTCATGTATTTGAAAAATGTTTAACATGTATTCAATTTTGTTTTCAAATATATATATTTGAATTTTTTTAAATTGTGTATTAAAATATTTTAGTTGTATAAAAATTTATAATGTATATGAAAAAATTAGACACCAAAACATATATTACAAAAAATGTTAATCATCTATTTTCCTTAAAAATATTTGTGATGTATAAGAAAACTGTGCAATGGTATGGAAAAATTAGAAATGTGTTGAAAATTCAGAAAACAAATATAAAAAGAAAAAACCCAAAGGAAATCAAAGAAAGAAACAAAGAAAATCATAGAAACCCAAAGGAAAAAGAAAGGTAAAATGAAAAACCAAAGCAAACAAGAGAAAAACAGTGGTCATGTCATACCAAGGCCATATCAATCTAAGAGCTCACACAATCTTGGTGGTATCGAGGATGCCAAGGCCTCCATTCTCAAAAGGCCGACAGATGGTGTCCCAATTTACTTTGCATTTAGCCTCGATTTTCTTGTCCGAACCGGGCCAAAAGAAGGCACACTAAGCTTGCTTGCATGTTGGAAGGTTCTTGAAGGAACGATGAGGGATGTGATAAAATAAACCGCTTGTGAGCTGAGCCCCGGGTACATTGACAAATGCTTTTCAATTTTTAAAAGGGTGAGGGTGAAATAATAATGGTTAGCCACTGATTTGAAAGGATTAGAGATTTAAAATATCTTAGACAATTCAATGTAAAAAAGGCAACAGTATGTTAGTTCCTATGCATATCCAAATTTTATGTTTTTAGATGTTACTCTATTTTGTTTTTTGATTATTATCTCAGATGTTACTTTGGTTTCTTTTTGTGGGGAACATCAAGGTATAATTGAATAAGGTGGTCGATTCTATGTAAATAACTGAATACAACACTATACACCTTCCCAAACTCCGGCATGCTCTTTGGCTCCAGCAACAGCGTGAGGGTGACAGCACCTTACTTGCCATGCATGATCTTCATGTAATTATGCGGTCGCTAGTGTAGAGTGATACGTCTCCAACCTATCTATAATTTTTGCTTGTTCCATGCTATTATATTATCAACCTTGGATGTTTTATATGCATTAATATGCTATTTTATATGATTTTTGGGACTAACCTATTAACCTAGAGCCCACTGCCAGTTTCTGTTTTTTCATTGTTTTTGAGTATCGCAGAAAAGGAAAACCAAACGGAGTCCAATTGACCTGAAACTTTATGGAACTTATTTTTGGACCAGAAGAAGGATACGGAGTAAAAGAGTTGGGCCAGAAGAGTCTCAGGCGCGCCCCCCTGCCTCGTGGACAGCCCGGAGGCCCCCCTGACTTGTTCCCGACTCCAACACCTCTTATGTAACCTCAAATTTCCAGAAAGAAACCTAGATCGGGAGTTTCGCCGCCAGAAACCTCTGTAGCCATCGAAAACCAATCTAGACCCGTTCCGGCACCCTGCCGGAGGAGGGGAATCCCTCTCTAGTGGCCATCTTCATCATCCCGGCGCTCTCCATGATGAGGAGGGAGTAGTTCACCCTCGGGGCTGAGGGTATGTACCAGTAGCTATGTGTTTGATCTTTCTCTCTCTCTCTCTCGTGTTCTTGAGTCGGCACGATCTTGATGTATCGCGAGCTTTGCTATTATATTTGGATCTTATGATGTTTCTCCCCCTCTACTCTCTTGTGATGAATTGAGTTTTCCCTTTGAAGTTATTTTATCGGATTGAGTCTTTAAGGATTTGAGAACACTTGATGTATGTCTTGCATGTGCTTATCTGTGGTGACAATGGGATACCACGTGATCCACTTGATGTATGTTTTGGTGATCAACTTGCGAGTTCCGTGACCTCGTGAACTTATGCATAAGGGTTGGCACACGTTTTCGTCTTGACTCTCCGGTAGAAACTTTGGGACACTCTTTGAAGTTCTTTGTGTTGGTTGAATAGATGAATCTGAGATTGTGTGATGCATATCGTATAATCATACCCACGGATACTTGAGGTGACATTGGAGTATCTAGGTGACATTAGGGTTTTGGTTGATTTGTATCTTAAGGTGTTATTCTAGTACGAACTCTATGATAGATCGAACGGAAAGAATAGCTTCATGTTATTTTACTACAGACTCTTGAATAGATCGATCAGAAAGGATAACTTTGAGGTGGTTTGTACCCTACCATAATCTATTCGTTTGTTCTCCGCTATTAGTGACTTTGGAGTGACTCTTTGTTGCATGTTGAGGGATACTTATATGATCCCATTATGTTATTATTGTTGAGAGAACTTGCACTAGTGAAAGTATGAACCCTAGGCCTTGTTTCCTAGCATTGCAATACCGTTTGTGCTCACTTTTACCACTTGCTACCTTGCTGTTTTTATATTTTTAGATTACAAAAACCATTATCTACTATCCATATTGCACTTGTATCACCATCTCTTCACCGAACTAGTGCACCTATACAATTTACCATTGTATTGGGTGTGTTGGGGACACAAGAGACTCTTTGTTATTTGGTTGCAGGGTTGTTTGAGAGAGACCATGTTCATCCTACGCCTCCCACGGATTGATAAACCTTAGGTCATCCACTTGAGGGAAATTTGCTACTGTCCTACAAACCTCTGCACTTGGAGGCCCAACAACGTCTACAATAAGAAGGTTGTGAAGTAGGCATCAAGCTCTTTTCTGGCGCCGTTGCCGGGGAGGTTAGCGCTTGAAGGTATATCTTTAGATCTTGCAATCGAATCTTTTAGTTTCTTGTTTTATCACTAGTTTAGTTTATAAAAGAAAACTACAAAAAAATGGAATTGAGGGTGCCTCATATGCTTCATCTTTTTAATATCTTTCGTGAAAACAAGGATTCAGATAATTGTGCCAAAGTGTTAGAAGAAGAATGTATTAAAATGTTTGGCACTAAATCTTTGGATGATGAGCATGATTGAAATGTTGTTAGTATGAATTATTTTAATACCCATTATGCTAATGATATGCAAAACCACAAGCTTGTGGATGCTATGTTTGATGAAGATGATATTTTTCCCCCAAGTTTTGATGAGCAAATTTATTGTGATGATAGCATGCCTCCTATTTATGATGATTATATTGACGAAAGTGGGTTTGGAAGAGTGTCAACTTTAGGAAGTAATGATCCCACTATTTTGGAGGGTGTTGAATCTTATTCTGATAATTATGAAAGTGGATTTGGAGAGGTCATGACTTTATTTAGTGATGAATCCACTATTTTGGAAGAGGTTTCAATTTATTATGAGAACAAAGTTGCTATCTATGATGATTATTGTGATGACTTGTATGCTAGAAAGAATAATGATATCCATGAAACTTGTCATCATGATTTGAACTTTCAATTGGATTATGCCTCACATGACAGTTATTTCATTGAGTTTACTCCCACTATTCCGAATGAGAAGAATTTTGCTTATGTGGAGAGTAATAAATTTTATATGCTTGTGCATCATGAAAATAGTGCTTTATGTGATAGTTATATTGTTGAATTCATTCATGATGATACTGAAAATTATTATGTGTGGGGAACATATGCTTGTAGGAATTGCAATAATATCAAGTTTCCTCTCTATGTGTTGAAAATCTTGAAGATTTGCTTGTTTTACCCTCCTATGCTAGTTGATTATTGTTCCCATAAGTTGTTTAATCACAAAATCCGTATGCATAGGAAGAGGGTTATACTTAAATGTGATAGTAATATTCTTCATGATGCTCTCTTTATGTTTCAATTCTTATCTTTTATGTGAGCATCATTGAAATCATCATGCCTTGCTAGGGGCGTTAAATGATAGCGCTTGTTGGGAGGCAACACAATTTTATTTATGTTCCTTGCTTTTTGCTCCTGGTTAGTAATAAATAATTCATCTAGACTCTGTTTAGATGTGTTTTTATGTTTTAATTATTTTTTGTGCCAAGTAGAACCTTTGGGAAGACTTGGGGAAAGTCTTTGCGATCTTGCTGTAAAAAACAGAAAGTTTAGCGCTCACGAGATTTGCGGCCATTTTTTAATGGATAGTGATATTTAGTTAATTATTTTTGAAGATGATTAATAGATAAATTACTCACGTCCAGAAATTTATTTTATAATTTTTGGGGTCCCAGAAGTATTCGAAACCTCCAGATTACTACAGACTGTTCTGTTTTTGACAGATTCTGTTTTCTATGTGTTGTTTGCTTATTTTGATGAGTCTATGAGTAGTATCGGAGGGTATGAACCATAGATAAATTGGAATACAGTAGATATTACACCAATATGAATTTAGAATGAGTTCACAACAGTACCTAAGTGGTGATTTATTTTCTTATACTAACGGAGATTACGAGTTTTCTGTTAAGTTTTGTGTTGTGAAGTTTTCAAGTTTTGGGTAAAGATTCGATGGACTATGGAATAAGGAGTGGCAAGAGCCTAAACTTGGGGATGACCGAGGCACTCCAAGGTAATATTAAAGGACAACCAGGATCCTAAGCTTGTGGATGCCCCGGAAGGCATCCCCTCTTTCGTCTTTGTTCATCGGTAACTTTACTTGGAGCTATATTTTTATTCACCACATGATATGTGTTTTGCTTGGAGCGTCATTTTATTTTATTTTGCTTTGCTTGCTGTTTGAATAAAATACCAAGATCAGAAATTCTTAAATGTTAGAGAGTCTTCACATAGTTGCATAATTATTCGACTACTCATTGATCTTCACTTATATTTTTTGGAGTAGTTTGTCGTTTGCTCTAGTACTTCACTTATATCCTTTAGAGCTTGGCGGTGGTTCTATTTTGAAGAAATAGATGGACTCTCGTGCTTCACTTATGTTATTTTGAGAGTCTTTAGAACATCATGGTAATTTGCTTTGGTTATGAAACTAGTCCTAATATGATAGGCATCCAAGAGGGATATAATAACAACTTTCATACAGAGTGCATTGAATACTATGAGAAGTTTGATACTTGATAATTGTTTTGAGATATAAATATGGTGATATTAGAGTCGTTCTAGTTGAGTAATTGTGAAATTGAGAAATACTTGTGTTGAGGTTTGCAAGTCCCGTAGCATGCACATATGGTAACCGTTGTGTGACAAATTTGAAGCATGAGGTGTTTTTTTTTGATTGCCTTCCTTATGAGTGGCGGTCGGGGACGAGCGATGGTCTTTTCCTACCAATCTATCCCCCCTAGAAGCATGCGCATAGTGCTTTGTTTTTGATGACTTGTAGATTTTTGCAATAAGTATGTGAGTTCTTCATGACTAATGTTGAGTCCATGGATTATACGCACTCTCACCCTTCTATCTTTGCTAGCCTCTTCGGTACCGTGAATTGCCCTTTCTCACCTCGAGAGTTGGTGCAAACTTCGCCGGTGCATCCAAACCCCGTGATACGATACACTCTATCACACATAAACCTCCTTATATCTTCCTCAAAACAGCCACCATACGTATTATGGCATTTCCGTAGCCATTCCGAGATATATTTCCATGCAACTTTCCACCGTTCCGTTCATCATGACACACATCATCATTGTCATATTGCCTCGCATGATCATGTAGTTGACATCGTATTTGTGGCAAAGCAATCATGCATAATTTATCATACATGTCACTCTTGATTCATTGCCCATCCCGGTACACCGCCGGAGGCATTCATAGAGTCATACTTTGTTCTAGTATCGAGTTGTAATCATTGAGTTATAAATAAATAGAAGTGTGATGATCATCATTAATAGGGCATTGTCCCCCAAAAAAGAGAAAGGTCAAAAAAAAGAAAATAAAAAAATAAAAAAAATAAAAAAATAAATAAAAAGGGACAATGCTACTATCCTCTTTTTCCACACTTCTGCTTCAAAGTAGCACCATGATCTTTATGATAGAGAGTCTCTTATGTCGTCACTTTCATATACTAAGTGAGAATTTTTCATTATAGAACTTTGCTTGTATATTCCAACAATGGGCTTCCTCAAATGCCCTAGGTCTTCGTGAGCAAGCAAGTTGGATGCACACCCACTTAGTTTCTTTTGTTGAGCTTTCATACATTTATAGCTCTAGTGCATCCGTTGCATGGAAATCCCTACTCCTTGCATTGACATCAATTGATGGGCATCTCCCTAGCCCGTTGATTAGCCGCGTCAATGTGAGACTTTTTCCTTTTTGTCTTCTCCACACAACCCCCATCATTATATTCTATTCCACCCATAGTGCTATATCCATGGCTCGCGCTCATGTATTGCGTGAAAGTTGAAAAAAGTTTGAGATTACTAAAGTATGAAACAATTGCTTGGCTTGTCATCGGGGTTGTGCATGATGAGAGCATTTTTGTGTGACGAAAATGAAGCATAGCCAAACTATATGATTTTGTAGGGATAAGCTTTCTATGGCCATGTTATTTTGAGAAAACATAATTGCTTAGTTAGTATGCTTGAAGTATTATTATTTTTATGTCAATATTAAACTTTTGTATTGAATCTTATGGATCTGAATATTCTTGCCACAATAAAGAAGATTACATTGATAAATATGTTAGGTAGCATTCCACATCAAAAATTCTATTTTTATCATTTACCTACTCGAGGACGAGCAGGAATTAAGCTTGGGGATGCTTGATACGTCTCCAACGTATCTATAATTTTTGATTGTTCCATACTATTATATTATCAACCTTGGATGTTTTATATGCTATTTTATATGATTTTTGGGACTAACCTATTAACCTAGAGCCCAGTGCCAGTTTCTGTTTTTTCGTTGTTTTTGAGTATCATAGAAAAGGAAAACCAAACGGAGTCCAATTGACCTGAAACTTCACGGAACTTATTTTTGGACCAGAAGAAGGATACGGAGTAAAAGAGTTGGGCCAGAAGAGTCCCGGGTTGCCCACGAGGGTGGGGGCGCGCCCCTGCCTCATGGATAGCCTGGAGACCCCCCTGACTTGTTCCCGACTCCAACACCTCTCATATAACCCCAAACTTCTAGAAAGAAACCTAGATCGGGAGTTCCGCCGCCAGAAACCTCCGTAGCCACCGAAAACCAATCTAGACCCGTTCCGGCACCCTGCCGGAGGGGGGGATCCCTCTCCGGTGGCCATCTTCATCATCCCGGCACTCTCCATGACGAGGAGGAAGTAGTTCACCCTCGGGGCTGAGGGTATGTACCAGTAGCTATGTGTTTGATCTCTCTCTCCCGCTCTCTCTCTCTCTCTCTCTCTCGTGTTCTTGAGTCGGCATGGACTTGATGTATCGCGAGCTTTGCTATTATATTTGGATCTTATGATGTTTCTCCCCCTCTACTCTCTTGTGATGAATTGAGTTTTCCCTTTGAAGTTATCTTATCGGATTAAGTCTTTAAGGATTTGAGAACACTTGATGTATGTCTTGCATGTGCTTATCTATGGTGACAATGGGATACCACGTGATCCACTTGATGTATGTTTTGGTGATCAACTTGCGAGTTCCGTGACCTCGTGAACTTATGCATATGGTTTGGCACACGTTTTCGTCTTGACTCTCCGGTAGAAACTTTGGGGCACTCTTTGAAGTTCTTTGTGTTGGTTGAATAGATGAATCTGAGATTGTGTGATGCATATCGTATAATCATACCCACATATACTTGAGGTGACATTGGAGTATCTAGGTGACATTAGGGTTTTGGTTGATTTGTATCTTAAGGTGTTATTCTAGTACGAACTCTATGATAGATCGAACGGAAAGAATAGCTTCATGTTATTTTACTATGGACTCTTGAATAGATCGATCAGAAAGGATAACTTTGAGGTGGTTTCGTACCCTACCATAATCTCTTTGTTTGTTCTCCGCTATTAGTGACTTTGGAGTGACTCTTTGTTGCATTTTGAGGGATAGTTATATGATCCCATTATGTTATTATTGTTGAGAGAACTTGCACTAGTGAAAGTATGAACCCTAGGCCTTGCTTCCTAGCATTGCAATACCATTTGTGCTCACTTTTACCACTTGCTACCTTGCTGTTTTTATATTTTCAGATTACAAAAACCATTATCTACTATCCATATTGCACTTGTATCACCATCTCTTCGCCGAACTAGTGCACCTATACAATTTACCATTGTATTGGGTGTGTTGGGGACACAAGGGACTCTTTGTTATTTGGTTGCAGGGTTGTTTGAGAGAGACCATCTTCATCCTATGCCTCCCACGAACTGATAAACCTTAGGTCATCCACTTGAGGGAAATTTGCTACTGTCCTACAAACCTCTGCACTTGGAGGCCCAACAACGTCTACAAGAAGAAGGTTGTGTAGTAGACATCATAGAGCCAGTATGATCGATTGGCAAGCTTGACGACAAGACTGATTTTCATTCATTATAGACTTTTTAGAATTTTTGTTTTTAAATATGATGTTTTGTGTCACCATTTTCTTAAAGGTTTGCAAAGTTTACTCTAACGACATAACCATAGCAAATACTAACCTCCCGTACCCCTTCACCTCACAACACGCGGGCTCTTGGGAGATTATAGTTCCCTACATCCCTATGGAGCCACTGCAGGTCTACCTCATATTTTGTGGCCTTATGGCATTGGAGGCATGGTGGACCCCGGTCCTTGCCGGCGCGAGGGCTCCTACCACGTTTTTAGGTGTTTTCTTATGTTTAGTTAGGGTTTGTCTCATGCCTAGGAAGGCAAAGCGGTAGCGGCCCCCTCAAAATGTGATAAGGTTCTCCTCGCCTAGTCTCTGCCCCAACGGTGCATCTAGCATCGTTGGAGGGCGCGCGGAGGGTGATCTCACGGGATTCAGCCAATGTTTTTCTTTAGTGGATCCACATGGATCTAGTCTTTGTTCGTCTGCGTTCGTGTTCCTTCCTTCTGATCTACTCCTCTCTTCATTGGGAAAAGTTGTTGTTCTGGTGCGTCGTGCTACTTCTTGAGTTTGCGTTGGTTTTTCCCTTGAAGAGGAAAGGGTGATGCAGCAAAGTAGAGATAAGTATTTCCCTCAGTTAGAGAACCAAGGTATCAATCCAGTAGGAGACACCGCACAAATCACCAATACCCGCACAAACAATCAAACACTTGTACCCAATGCGATAAAGGGGTTGTTAATCTCTTCACGGTCACTTGCAAAAGTGAGATCTGATAGAGATAGATAAAACTAAACAAAAGATAAAGTAATTATTTTTCGAGTTTTTGGTTTATAGATTGGAAAGTCAAAAGATTGCAAAATAGTAGATCGAAAACTGATATGATGGAAAACAAACCCGGTGGCCATAGGTTTCACTAGAGGCTTCTCTCAAGATAGCAAATAATACGGTGGGTGAACAAATTACTGTCGAGCAATTGATAGAAAAGCGCAAAGTTATGACGATATCTAAGGCAATGATTATGAAATATAGGCATCACTTTCGTGTCAAGTAGATCGACTCCTGCCTACATCTAATACTATTACTCCACACATTGACCGACTTCTGCCTGCATCCAGAGTATTAAGTTCATGAAGAACAAAGTAACGCTTTAAGTAAGATGACATGATGTAGAGGAATATACTCAAGCAATATGATGTAAAACCCATCTTTTTATCCTCGATGGCAACAATACAATATGTGCCTGGCTACCCCTACTGTCACTGGGTGAGGACACCGCAATATTGAACCCAAAGCTAAGCACTTCTCCCATTGCAAGAAAAACCAATCAAGTTGGACAAACTAAACCGATAGTTCGAAGAGAATTACAAAGATACCAAATCATGCATAAAAGAATTCAGAGAAGATTCAAATAATATTCATAGATAAGCTAATCATAAATCCACAATTCATCGGATCTCAACAAACACACCGCAAAAAAAGATTACATCGGATAGATCTTCAAGAACATCGAGGAGAACATGGTATTGAGAATCAAAGAGAGAGAAGAAGCCATCTAGCTACTAGCTATGGACCCGTAGGTCTGTGGTAAACTACTCACGCTTCATCGAAGGGCAATAGAGTTGATGTAGAATCCCTCCGTGATCGAATCCCCATCCGACAGGATGTCGAAAAAGGCCCCAAGATGGGATCTCACGGGAACAGAAGGTTGCGGCGGTGGATAAGTGTTTTTGTGGATGCTTCTGGAGCTTCGGGAATATATATGAATATATAGGAGGAAGAAGTAGCTCAGGGGAGTCACGAGGGGCGCACAAGGTAGGGGGCGCACCCTCCACCCTTGTGGCCGCCTCGTGGCTCTTCTGACTTGATCTCCGAGTCTCCTGGGTGTCTTCTGGTCCAAGAAAAATCATCGCGAAGGTTTTATTCCGTTTGGACTCCGTTTGGTATTCCTTTTCCGCGAAGCTAAAAAACAGGAAAAAACATAAACTGGCACTGAGTTCTAGGTTAATAGGTTAGTTCCAAAAATAATATTAAATAGCATATTAATGCATATAAAACATCGAAAACAAATAATAGAATAGCATGGAACAATAAAAAATTATAGATAGGTTGGAGACGTATCAAGCATCCCGAAGCTTAATTCCTACTCGTCCTCGAGTAGGTAAATGATAAAAACAGAATTTTTAATGTGGAATGCTACCTAACATATTTATCCATGTAATTTTCTTTATTGTGGCATGAATGTTCAGATCCATAAGATTCAAAACAAAAGTTTAATATTGACATAAAAACAATAATACTTCAAGCATACTAACAAGGCAATTATGTCATCTCAAAATAACATGGCCAAAGAAAGCTTATCCCTACAAAATCATATAGTCTGGCTATGCTCCATCATCACACGAAATATTCAAATCATGCACAACCCTGATGACAAGCCAAGCAATTGTTTCATAGTTTTGGTGTTCTCAAACCTTTTCAACTTTCACGCAATACATGAGCGTGAGCCATGGGGAATAGAATATTGTGGTTGTGGAGAAGACAAAAAAGAGGGAGATAGTCTCACATCAACTAGGCGTATTAACGGGCTATGGAGATGCCCATCAATAGATATCAATGTGACTGAGTAGGGATTGCCATGCAACGGATGCACTAGAGCTATAAGTTTATAAAATCTCAAAAGAAAATTAAGTGGGTGTGCATCCAACTTGCTTGCTCATGAAGACCTAGGGAAATTTGAGGAAGCCCATCATTGGAATATACAGGCCAAGTTCTATAATGAAAAATTCCCACTAGCATATGAAAGTGACAACATAGGAGACTCTCTATCATGAAGATCATGGTGCTACTTTGAAGCACAAGTGTGGTAAAAAAGATAGTAACATTGCCCCTTCTCTCCTTTTCTCTTTTTTTTGAATGAGCTTCTTTGGCCTCTTTTATTTTTCTTGTAAAGTCCGGAGACTCATCCCTACTTGTGGGGGAATCATAGCTTCCACCATCCTTTCCTCATATGGGATAATGGTCTAATAATGATGATCATCACACTTTTATTTACTTACAACACGATACTTAGAACAAAATATGACTATATGAATGCCTCCGGCGGTGTACCGGGATGTGCAATCAATCAAGAGCGACATGTATAAAAAATGATGAAGGTGGCTTTGTCACAAATACGATGTCAACTACATGATCATGCAAAGCAATATGACAATGATGAAGCGTGTCATAATAAACGGAATGATGGAAAGTTGCATGGAAATATATCTCGGAGTGGCTATGAAAATGTCATAATAGCTAGGTATGGTGGCTGTTTTGAGGAAGGCATATGGTGGGTTTAATGCACCGGATCAAGTTGCGCGCACTAGAGAGGCTAGCAATGGTGGAAGGGTGAGAGTGCGTATAATCCATGGACTCAACATTAGTAATAAAGAACTCACATACTTACTGCAAAAATCTTATTAGTTATCGAAACAAAGTACTATGCGCATGCTCCTAGGGGGATAGATTGGTAGGAAAAGACCACCGCTCGTCCCCGACCGCGACTCATAAGGAAGACAATCAATAAATAAATCATGCTCCGACTTCATTACATAACGGTTCACCATACGTGCATGCTACGGGAATCACAAACTTTAACACAAGTATTTATACAATCCACAATTACTCACTACTTTATATCTCAAAACAATCATAAGGAATCAAACTTATCATAGTATTCAATGCACTTTATATGAAAGTTTTTATTATATCCCTCTTGGATGTCTATCATATTAGGACCAAATTCATAACCAAAGCAAATTACCATGCTGTTGAGAGACTCTCAAAATAATATAAGTGAAGCATGAGAATTCAATAATTTCTATAAAATAAAACCACCACCATGCTCTAAAAAGATAAGTGAAGCACTAGAGAAAAATTGCCTAGCTCAAAAGATATAAGTGAAGCACATAGAGTATTCTAATAAATCATGATTCATGCGTGTCCCACTCAAAAGGTGTGTATAACAAGGATGATTGTGGCAAACTAAAAAGTAAAGACTCATATCATACAAGACGCTCCAAGCAAAACACATATCATGTGGTGAATAAAAATATAACCTCAAGTAAAGTTCCCGATAGACGTAGACGAAAGAGGGGATGCTTTCGGGGGCATCCCCAAGCTTAGGCCCTTGGTTGTCCTTGAAAATTACCTTGGGGTGCCTTGGGCGTCCCCAAGCTTAGGCTCTTGCCACTCCTTATTCTATAGTCCATCAAATCCTTACCCAAAACTTGAAAACTTCACAACACAAAACTCAACAGAAAACTCATGAGATCCGTTAGTATAAGAAAATAAATCACCACTTATGGTACTGTTGTGTACTCATTCTTTATTTATATTGGTGTAATATATATTGTATTCCAACTTTTCCATAGTTCATACCCCCGATACTATCCATAGATTCATTAAAATAAGCAAACAACGCATAGAAAGCATAATCTATCAAAAACAGAACTGCCTGTAGTAATATGTAACTCTCGAATACTTCGGTAACTCCAAAAATTCTGAAAAATTAGGCCAACCTGTAAAATTTGTATCTTAATCTTCTGCAAAAAGAATCAGTATTTTATCGCTCTTTTTTTAAAAAAGAGAATTGTTTTCCTCGGCGCAAAAGTTTCTGTTTTTCAGTAAGATCAAAGCAACTATCACCATAAGCCATCCCAAAGGTCTTACTTGGCACAAACACTAATTAAAACACCAAAACACAACTACTACATAGGTAATAATGTGTATTTTATTCAAGAACAGTAACGAAACAAAAAACTCAAAAATAAAATCGAGCCGCCTCCTGATACGTCTCCAACGTATCTATAATTTTTTATTGTTCTATGCTATTATATTATCTGTTTTGGATGATAGTGGGCTTATTTTTACACTTTTATATTATTTTAGGACTAACCTATTAACCGGAGGCCCAGCCTAAATTGCTGTTTTTTTGCCTATTTCACTGTTTCGTAGAAAAGGAATATCAAACGGAGTCCAAACGGAATGAAACCTTTGGGAACGTGATTTTTGGAACAAATGTGATCCAGGGGACTTGGAGTGGACGTCAAGCAATCAACGAGGTGGCCACGAGGCAGGGGGCACGCCTACCCCCTGGGCGCGCCCTCCATCCTCGCGGGCCCCTCATTGCACCACCGACCTACTTCTTCCTCCTATATATATCCATATACCCCGTAAACATCCAAGAGCACCACGAAACCCTATTTCCACCACCGCAACCTTCTGTACCCAAGAGATCCCATCTTGGGGCCTTTTCCGGAGCTCCGCCAGAGGGGGCATTGATCACAGAGGGCCTCTACATCAACTCCATGGCCCCTCCGATGATGTGTGAGTAGTTTACCTCAGACCTTCGGGTCCATAGCTAGTAGCTAGATGGCTTCTTCTCTCTCTTTGGATCTGAATACAAAGTTCTCCTTGATTCTCTTGGAGATCTATTCGATGTAATCTTCTTTTGCGGCGTGTTTGTCGAGATCCGATGGATTGTGGGTTTATGATCAAGTTTATCTATGAACAATATTTGAATCTTCTCTGAATTCTTTTATGTATGATTGGTTTATCTTTGCAAGTCTCTTCGAATTATCAGTTTGATTTGGCCTAGTAGATTGATCTTTCTTGCAATGGGAGAAGTGCTTAGCTTTGGGTTCAATCTTGCGGTGCTCGATCCCAGTGACAGAAAGGGAAACGACATGTATTGTATTGTTGCCATCGAGGATAAAAAGATGAGGTTTATATCATATTGCATGAGTTTATCCCTCTACATCATGTCATCTTGCTTAAGGCATTACTCTGTTCTTATGAACTTAATACTCTAGATGCATGCTGGATAGCGATCGATGTGTGGAGTAATAGTAGTAGATGCAGAATCGTTTCGGTCTACTTGTCTCGGACGTGATGCCTATATACATGATCATACCTAGATATTATCATAATTATTCGCTTTTCTATCAATTGCTCGACAGTAATTTGTTCACCCACCATAATACTTATGCTATCTTGAGAGAAGCCACTAGTGAAACCTATGGCCCCCGGGTCTATCTTCCATCATACAAGTTTCCAATCTATTTTATTTTGCAATCTTTACTTTCAATCTATATCATAAAAATACAAAAATATTTATCTTATTATTATTATTATTATTATTATTATTATTATTATTATTATTATTATTATTATTATTATCTCTATCAGATCTCACTCTTGCAAGTGGCCGTGAAGGGCTTGACAACCCCTTTATCGCGTTGGTTGCGAGGTCCTTATTTGTTTGTGTAGGTACGAGGTGACTCGCACGTGGTCTCCTACTGGATTGATACCTTGGTTCTCAAAAACTAAGGGAAATACTTACACTGCTTTACTGCATCACTCTTTCCTCTTCAAGGGAAAACCAACGCAGTGCTCAAGAGGTAGCAAGAAGGATTTCTGGCGCTGTTGCCAGGGAGATCTACACCAAGTCAAGACATACCAAGTACCCATCACAACTCTTATCCTTCGCATTACATTATTTGCTATTTGCCTCTCGTTTTCCTCTCCCCCACTTCACCCTTGCCGTTTTATTCGCCCTCTTTTCCTTTCGCCCTCTCTTTCCGATCGCCTCTTTTTTGCTTGCTTCGTCACTATGTCTAGTCCTTTATCCGCTCCTTTGTCTCCCGAGAATGAAGTTCTTAATTTTAAACAAAGGGAGGGAGAAAATCTATAGGATGCCTAGTACAAAATTTGCAATGCGCAAAATAGATCTACTAGGAAGCAATGTACTTCTGTTCTTCTTCGCAATTTTTATGTAGGCATCACTCCTTGGAATAGATGTATTCTTGATACCATTACCGGAGGAAATTTCTTGGGTAGCCATTCTTTTGATTCTTATAATGCTATGATAGATTTGTTTGGCCCACCACCTCTTTTGATTAATGGAACTATTTTAACTTTGGAACATGTGATGCAACGTCTTGAAATTATTGAAAATAAAGTTGCCACCGTAAAGTTAATTGAAAATTTGGATAGGAAGATCCATAACCAAATTACCCAATACGGATCTAAGGTAGGAGTTGCTCTTAAATTTTTAAAGAAAAGGGACCTATGGTTAATGAAAAGATAGATCAAGATTCCACTAGAATTGATAAAATTGAGGATATTATTACCAACCTTGGGTCTGCCTTTTCTTCCATGAAAAACACTCCTCCTAATGCTAATATTGCCAAATTGATGTATGTTCCTAAAAATAAGGGTGAAACTTCTAGTAAGGAAAATGCGGACCTCAAATCCATAAGTGTTCACCCCAATTTTCTCACTATCCTTAAGGAACCTTTTGCTACAAATGATTTTCTTGATTTCGTGCCTAGGAGTTTGATAATTAATAAAAAGAAAGAAACTCCTAAAAGTTATAGGTTTCTTATTGAAGAATTGCCTACCAAAGATGGCAATACCTAGATCTATCCTTGCTTTTATGCCTAGCTAGGGGCGTTAAACGATAGTGCTTGTTGGGAGGCAACCCAATTTAATTTTTATTCCTTGCTTTTTGCTCCTGTTTAGTAATAAATAATTTATCTAGCCTCTGTTTTGGTTGTGTTTTTTGTGTTTAGTTAGTTTTTGTGCCAAGTAGAACCGTTGGGAAGACTTGGGGAAAGTCTTTTTGATCTTGCTGTAAAAATCAGAAACTTTAATGCTCACGAGAATTGCTGCATTTTTTACTGGAGAGTGATATTTAGTTAATTCTTTTTGCAGATGATTAACATATAAATTCCTCACGTCCAGCAATTTATTTTAGAACTTTTGGGGTTCCATAAGTATTCGAAACCTACATATTACTACAGACTATTCTGTTTTTGATAGATTCTATTTTTCGTGTGTTGTTTGCTTATTTTGATGAATCTATGGCTAGTAATAGAGTTTATAAACCATAGAGAAGTTGGAATACAGTATGTTTAACACCAATATAAATCAAGAATGAGTTAATTACAGTACCTTGAAGTGGTGTTTTGTTTTCTTTTACTAACGGAGCTCACGAAGATTTTCTTTTTAAGTTTTGTGTTGTGAAGTTTTCAAGTTTTGGGTAAGGATTTGATGGATTATGGAACAAGGAGTCGCAAGAGCCTAAGCATGGGGATGCCCAAGGCACCCCAAGGTAAAATACAAGGACACCAAAAAGCCTAAGCTTGGGGATGCCCCGGAAAGCATCCCCTCCTTGGTCTTCGTTCATCAGAAACTTTACGTGGAGCTATATTTTTATTCTCCACATGATATGTGTTTTTCTTGGAGAGTCTTGTATGATTTGAGTCTTTGATTTTTAGTTTACCACAATCATCCTTGCTGTACACACCTTTTGCGAGAGACACACATGAATTGGAATTTATTAGAATACTCTATGTGCTTCACTTATATCTTTTGAACTATATAGTTTTTGCTCTAGTGCTTCACTTATATCTTTTAGAGCACGGTGGTGGTTTTATTTTATAGAAATAATTGATCTCTCATGCTTCACTTATATTATTTTGAGAGTTCTTTAGAACAACATGGCAATTTTCTTTTAGGCATAATAAGAAACTTTCATATAAGGGCATTGAATACTAAGAGAAGTTTGATACTTGATGATTGTTTTGAGATATGGAGATAGTGATATCAAAGTTGTGCTAGTTGAGTAGTTGTGAATTTGAGAAATACTTGTATTGAAGTTTGCAAGTCCCGTAGCATGCATGTATGGTAAACATTGTGTAACAAATTTGAAACATGAGGTGTTATTTGATTGTCTTCCTTATGAGTGGCGGTCGGGGATGAGCGATGGTCTTTCCCTACCAATCTATCCCCCTAGGAGCATGCGCATAATACTTGGTTTTTGATGACTTGTAGATTTTTGCAATAAGTATGTGAGTTCTTTATGACTAATGTTGAGTCCATGGATTATACGCACTCTCATCCTTCCATCATTGCTAGCCTCTTCGGTACCGTGCATTGACCTTTCTCACCTTGAGAGTTGGTGCAAACTTCGCCGGTGCATCCAAATCCCGTGATACGTATCACACATAAACCTCCTTATATCTTCCTCAAAACAGCCACCATACCTACCTATTATGGCATTTCCATAGCCATTCCGAGATATATTGCCATGCAACTTTCCACCGTTCCGTTTATTATGACACGCATCATCATTTTCATATTGCCTTGCATGATCATGTAGTTGACATCGTATTTGTGGCAAAGCCACCATTCATAATTCTTTCATACATGTCACTCATGAGTCATTGCACATCCCGGTACACCGCCGGAGGCATTCATATAGAGTCATATCTTGCTCTAGTATCGAGTTGTAATCATTGAGTTCTAAATAAATAGAAGTGTGATGATCATCATTAATAGAGCATTGACCCAAAAAAAGGCCAAAAAAAGAAGGCCCCAAAAAAAGGGTAATGCTACTATCCTTTTTCCACACTTGTGCTTCAAAGTAGCACCATGATCTTTATGATAGAGAGTCTCTTGTTTTGTCATTTTCATATACTAGTGGGAATTTTTCATTATAGAACTTGGCTTGTATATTCCAACAATGGGCCTCCTGAAGTGCCCTAGGTCTTCGTGAGCAAGCAAGTTGGATGCACACCCACTTAGTTTCTTTTGTTGAGTTTTCATACATCTATAGCTCCAGTGCATCCGTTGCATGGCAATCCTTGCTCCTTGTATTGACATCAATTGATGGGAATCTCCCTAGCCCATTGATTAGCCGCGTCGATGTGAGACTTTCTCCTTTTTTGTCTTCTCCACATAACCCCCTTCATTATATTCTATTCCACCCATAGTGCTATATCCATGGCTCACGCTCATGTATTGCGTGAAACAAAAAGGTTTGAGATTACTAAAGTATGAAACAATTGCTTGGCTTGTCATCGGGGTTGTGCATGATGAGATCATTCTTGTGTGATGAAAATGGAGCATGACCAAACTATATGATTTTGTAGGGATGAACTTTCTTTGGCCATGTTATTTTGAGAAGGCATGATTGCTTAGTTAGTATGCTTGAAGTATTATTATTTTTATGTCAATATTAAACTTTTATCTTGAATCTTTCGGATCTGAACATTCATGCCACAATAAAGAATATTACATTGAGAAATATGTTAGGAAGCATTCCACATCAAAAATTCTGTTTTTATCATTTACCTACTTGAGGACGGGCAGAAATTAAGCTTGGGGATGCTTGATACGTCTCCAACGTATCTATAATTTTTGATTGTTCCATGCTATTATATTATCTGCTTTGGATGATAATGGGATTATTTTTACACTTTTATATTATTTTTGGGACTAACCTATTAACCGGAGGCCCAGCCCAAATTGCTGTTTTTTTGCCTATTAACTGGAGGCCCAGCCCAAATTGCTGTTTTGAATATCAAACGGAGTCCAAACGGAATGGAACCTTCAGGAACGTGATTTTTGGAACAAACGTGATCCAGGGGACTTGGAGTGGATGTCAAGCAATCAACGAGGTGGCCACGAGGCAGGGGGCGCGCCTACCCCCCTGGGCGCGCCCTCCACCCTCGTGGGCCCCTCGTTGCTCCACCGACCTACTTCTTCCACCTATATATATATCCATATACCCCGTAAACATCCAGTAGCACCACGAAACCCTATTTCTACCGCCACAACCTTCTGTACCCAAGAGACCCCATCTTGGGGCTTTTTCGGAGCTCCGCCGGAGGGGGCATTGATCATGGAGGGCCTCTACATCAACTCCATGGCCCCTCCGATGATGTGTGAGTAGTTTACCTCAGACCTTCGGGTCCATAGCTAGTAGCTAGATGGCTTCTTCTCTCTCTTTGGATCTCAATACAAAGTTCTCCTTGATTCTCTTGGAGATCTATTCATTGTAATCTTCTTTTGCGGTGTGTTTGTCAAGATCCGATGAATTGTGGGTTTAAGATCAAGTTTATCTATGAAAAATATTTGAATCTTATCTGAATTATTTTATGTATGATTGGTTTATCTTTGCAAGTCTCTTCGAATTATCAGTTTGGTTTGGCGTATTAGATTGATCTTTCTTGCAATGGGAGAAGTGCTTAGCTTTGGGTTCAATCTTGCGGTGCTCGATCCCAGTGACAGAAAGGGAAACGACACGTATTGTATTGTTGCCATCAAGGATTAAAAGATGGGGTTTATATCAGATTGCATGAGTTTATCCCTCTACATCATGTCATCTTGCTTAAGGCGTTACTCTGTTCTTATGAACTTAATACTCTAGATGCATGCTGGATAGCGGTCGATGTGTGGAGTAATAGTAGTAGATGTAGAATCATTTCGGTCTAGTTGTGTCGGACATGATGCCTATATACATGATCATACCTAGATATTCTCATAATTATTCGCTTTTCTATCAATTGCTCGACAATAATTTGTTCACCCACCGTAATACTTATGCTATCTTGAGAGAAGCCACTAGTGAAACCTATGGCCCCCGGGTCTATCTTCCATCATACAAGTTTCCAATCTATTTTATTTTGCAATCTTTACTTTCAATCTATATCATAAAAATATCAAAAATATTTATCTTATTATTATTATCTCTATCAGATCTCACTCTTACAAGTGGTCATGAAGGGCTTGACAACCCCTTTATCGCGTTGGTTGCGAGGTTCTTATTTGTTTGTGTAGGTACGAGGTGACTCGCGCATGGTCTCCTACTGGATTGATACCTTGGTTCTCAAAAACTGAGGGAAATACTTACGCTGCTTTACTGCATCACCCTTTCCTCTTCAAGGGAAAACCAACGCAGTGCTTAAGAGGTAGTACCTCCCAACTAGCGCTATTGTTTAACGCCCCTACCTAGGCATAAAAACATAGATAGATTTAGGTATTGTCATCTTTGGTATGCAATCCATAAGTAGCTCTCATAATAGATTCATATGGCAACTTAATTTTTTTTCTAGTAAAGTGTTCCATGCCCTTCCTTAACGGAAAATGAAATCTAATGTTTCCTTCTTTCATATCAATAATTGCACCAATCGTTCTAAGGAAAGGTCTACCAAGAAAAATATGACATGTAGGATTGCAATCTATATCAAGAACAATGAAATCTACGGGCAGATAATTCCTATTTGCAACAATAAGAACATCATTAATCCTTCCCATAGGTTTCTTAACAGTGGAATCCGCAAGATGCAAATTTAAAGAGCAATCATCGAATTCACGGAAACCTAACACATCACATAAAGTTTTTGGAATCGTGGAAACGCTAGAACCCAAATCACACAAGGCGTGGCACTCATATTATTTAATACTAATCTTAATAGTAGGTTCCCACTCATCATAAAGTTTTCTAGGGATAGAAACTTCCAATTCAAGCTTTTCTTCAAAAGATTGCATCATACCATCAACGATATGTTTAGTAAAAGCTTTATTTTGATTATAAGCATGAGGATAATTCAACATGGATTGCAACAAGGAAATACAATCTATTAAAGAACAATTATCATAATTAAAATCATTGAAATCCAAAGGAGTGGGTTCATTGCTACTTAAAGTTTCGACCTCTCCAATCCCACTTTTATCAATTTTTGCATCAAGATCTATAAACTCCGAATCATTGGGACGCCTTATAGCTAAAGTTGACTCATCTACAGTCCCATATTTATCAAGATTTATTTTAGAAAACAAATATTAATAGGAGTCACATCAATCACTTTAAGATCTTCATCATTATTTTCACAAAAACTAGAAGAACACATTTTTACAAACCAATCTCGTTTCGCACCCATCTTAGCGGTTCTTTCTTTGCACTCATCAATGGAGATTCTCATAGCCTTTAGAGATTCATTGATATCATGCTTGGGTGGAATAGATCTAATTTTCAAAGAATCAACATCAAGAGAACTTGTATCCACGTTCCTAGCCAAATCATCAATTTTAAGCAATTTTTCTTCAACCAAAGCATTCAAACTCTTTTGCGAAATAATAAATTCTTTAACACTATTCTCAAAATCATAGGGCATCTTATTATAATTTCCATAAGAATTGTTGTAGGAATTACCATAATTATTAGATGAATTACTAGGAAACGGCCTAGGATTAAAATTACCTCTATATGCGTTATTACCAAAATTGTTCCTACCAACAAAATTCACATCCATAAATTCATTATTATATTCAATCAAAGTAGACAAAGGCATATCATTAGGATCAATAGAAGCACTTTTGCTAGCAAATAATTTCATAAGTTCATCCATCTTTCCACTCAAAACATTAATCTCTTCAATCGCATGCACTTTTTTACTAGTGGAAGATCTTTTGGTATGCCATTGAGAATAATTAACCATAATATTATCTAGGAGTTTAGTAGCTTATCCTAGAGTAATTTCCATAAAAGTACCTCCCGCGTCCGAATCTAAAAGATTTCTAGAAGCAAAATTCAATCCGACATGATTTTTTTTTTGTATAATCATCCACAAATTCAAACCATGAGTAGGGCAATTTCATAGCATCAATTTCATCCTCTCCCAAGATTGTGAAACATGTTCATGATCAAGTTTCTCAAAATTCATAATATCGTTCCTAAGGGAGATGATCTTAGCGGGAGGAAAATACTTGGAAATAAAAGCATCTTTACACTTATTCCATGAATCAATACTATTTTTAGGCAAAGATGAAAACCAAATTCATTGGATCTCAACAAACACACCGCAAAAAAAGATTACATCGGATAGATCTCCAAGAACATCGAGGAGAACATGGTATTGAGAATCAAAGAGAGAGAAGAAGCCATCTAGCTACTAGCTATGGACCCGTAGGTCTGTGGTAAACTACTCATGCTTCATCGAAGGGCAGTAGAGTTGATGTAGAAGCCCTCTGTGATCGAACCCCCCTCCGGCAGGATGTCGGAAAAGGACCCAAGATGGGATCTAACAGGAATAGAAGGTTGCGGCGGTGGAAAAGTGTTTTTGTGGATACTTCTAGAGGTTCGGGAATATATTGAATATATAGGAAGAAGCATGTCAGGGGAGTCACGGGGGCCCACAAGATAGTGGGGCGCGCCCTACCCACCTAGGCACACCCTCCACCGTTGTGGCCGCCTCGTGGCTCTTCCGACTTGATCTCCAAGTCTCCTGGGTGTCTTCTGGCCCAAGAAAAATCATCATGAAGGTTTTATTCCGTTTGGACTCCGTTTGGTATTCCTTCTCCATGATGCTAAAAAACAAGGGGAAAACAGAAACTGGCACTGGGCTCTAGGTTAATAGGTTAGTCCTAAAAATAATAGAAAATAACATATTGATGCATATAAAACATCCAAAACAGATAATGTAATAGCATGGAATAATAAAAAATTATAGATACCTTGGAGACGTATCACGTCGCTCCTGTGCGGCCTTAGCGCGACAGGATGCATACAGATTTAGCGCGACATCATAAGGTATGGGATAAAAGGACATCATAAAGAGGGGTATAAAGAGGGGTATATCATAAAGAGGACATCATAAAGGACATCATATGCTTGTTAATCTAATATACCCTTCTTTATGATGTCCTTTTATCCCATACCTTATGGGGTCCTTAAGAAAGCAGAATTTTATAGAGCTAGGCTGGTATATATGGCAGGAGGATGAAGATAAGAAGAAATACCATTTGGTAAACTGGAAGACATGTTGTGTAGACCTAAAGACCTTGGCGGATTGGGTATCTTAAATTTAAAAATCATGAATATGGCTTTGCTTGTAAAGTAGTTTTGAAAATTAGAAAATGAGGAAGGATTATGGCAATCAGTTCCATGGAGCAAATATGTAACTGATGGCTGCCTTTCTAGAACAAAACACAAAAATGGAGATTCTCAATTTTTTGCTAGTTTGCTTAAAGTCAAGGATATATTTTACAAATTCTGCAAAAAAATCATGGGGGATGGTAGGAACACAATATACTGGGTAGATGATAAGCCACTTAAGAAGGCATACCCTAGATTATATATGCTTAACTTTGATCACGATATCACTGTGGCTGAAGCCCTAGAAAAAGGATGGCTTGGCTTTAAGTTCAGAAGAACTTTGCATGGAGAAACACTTGATCTCTAGAGGAACTTGAGAAGGATATGTGAGGAGGTTACAATGGTAGGTGGGAAAGATCAGTTGGAGTGGATGCAACTTGTAACAAGCAATTCATTGGCAAATCCTTATACATGAAATTGATAGAAGATGGGTGTGATTTTCCACAAAAATTTCTCTGGAAAGTTAAAGTCCCTGCTAAAATAAAGGTGTTTCTCTGGTTAGTTAACAGGAGGAGCAACCTAACTGAGGAACAATCTGCTCAAGAAAGGGTGGAATGGTAGTAAACAATGTGTTTTTTGTGGGCAAGATGAAAATATTGATCATTTATTTTTCAAATGCTTGACTGCTATTCTGGTTTGGATTCTACTCAAATATGCTTTTAGCTTAAATGCTATACCGGATACCCTAACTGTCTGTTTTGGGAACTGGCTTAGAAGTTTTTCTAAGAAAAACAAAAAACTGGTATGGTTGGCTTATCTGCCGTTTTCTGGACTCTTGAAAGTGCAGAAATAATCTCATTTTTGAAAATAGATCATGTTCTGGCCCATTGATACTAATTAGGCTGATATGTTATTGGATCGTGGGTTGGTCGATTTTGCAGATCAAGGAGAAAAAAAGAGAGGCAATGATGGTGGGGGCAAGACTTCTTAAGCAAGTAGCAAGTGAGATTTACAGGGCTTCGCATGGATGGCGTAACGGAGTCTACATGCTGTAGTGAACAAAAGATAAGAAGATGATCCTGTGAAGCTGTTTGTTTCGTCATGTTGCTGCATTCTCAGTTTATCATTTTATGTTTGTATGCCTTTGCACTATGTTGAACTTGGTCTAGCGATGTCGTCTCTTCTCCACTTTTGTTCCTCTGGGGGGATCGTCCCCTCGAGAAGTGGCAGATGTTTGGTCGGGCCTTGTGGTAGTCTCTCTGGAGAACTTGTTTACATTTGTGCAGTAGTTTGATCTTAGAAAAACTGCATGGTTTCTTTAATGGAAATTGGAAGGAAGGCCCTTCTTCTATTAAAAAAAAACTTCAGTCACCTGAAAACTTATTTTGGGTAAGTCAACTGTATCTATATCTATCTATATCTATACCAATATAAAAAAACCCAAAGGGGCAGATCCAATTAATCTCGGCCATCAAATCATGTCAATCCAACGACCTAGACTGTTTCAATGTCGAGCGCTCAACACGTTTAGCGGGCAATTAATTTCATGCCAAATATAGTGTTAATTACATAATAACACGCAAATAATATCCTACTTAATATCCGCATGCACTTAATATACTTTGAAATTAACGTGCATTGCACGTACACATTGACTAGTCATTAGATTAAGAGATTCAACTATGATCTTTATTTCTCCCTCTTTCTTTCTCTCCCAACGGTTCCTTCTTCCACAAAATCAACTTACCCAAATTACAAATTCAATCAAGTTACATATAGGTACTATGAAAAAACAGCCTATAGCACATGCAACCACACTATACAATCCATTCTCTCTCAAAATAAAAATAAAATAAAAAACACTATACAATCCATGCAACGAACGTCAGACGATGGTACGTAGTGTACTACACCTCGAGACGGGCCAGCTCGTCGGCGAACACCTTGCTGAACTCCGGCATGCTCTCTGGCTCCAGCGACAGCGCGAGCGTGAGGGCGCCGTCCTTGCCGGGCGCGTTCATCACGTACACGAAGCCGCTGTAGTACATGAGCGCGGGCCCCATGAACGCCGGCGCGCCCCACCCGAAGTCGGCGTCGGAGAGCGACATGCCCATCCAGCTGATGGCGCGCAGGTGCGCGCGCGAGATGCCGCTTCGTGGCAGGTTCATCACGTCCACGCCGTCCAGGTAGTCCACCAGAGACCGCGCATGGTCGTCCCCCTGGCTCGTCGCCGCGCGCGCGCGCCGAGCAGCAAAGTCCACCGGGTTAGACACCACCTCCCCGACGGTGGCCACGGTCGACGTCCGGATCACCGCATTCCCGAAGTAGCCCCGCGGGAGCGGCGGCGCCAGGCGCGGGCGCATGTCGATCATGGAGTAGAGCCGCGTCTCCGCGTCCAGCGGCAGGCCCCGCGCGCGGCACGCGCACTGCCACACCAGCGCCACCACGGCGCGGAACGTGGACGCGCCTGCGCACCGCGCCCTCAGCGCGCTCACCTGCTGCTTGCTCACCGTGATCAGGGCGCTCGCGTACGTGGACCCAGCGGTTGCCGCGTGCACCGGGGCTGGCTCCGGCTTGTACTCGGGGTGGTCGTACGGCACCGCGCGCTCTTGGCGCGCGGCGAGCAGCCTGTGGTCGAAGCTAGGCGGCACGGGCGCGTCATCTTTGGTGGAGCCGCGGGCGACGCTCGCCCAGGTCTCCACGAAGAGCGCCGCGCTCCGGGCGTCGACGACGGAGTGGTGCATCGCCAGGCCGAGCACGACACCGCCGCAGCGCAGGTACGTGACCTGCGCCAGCAGCAGGACGCACGGCGGGTTCGGTGCGGGCGTCGGGGGCACGAACAGGTCGCGCATCTCGCCGCACGGCACGAACTCGTTCATGAGGTCCTCGAGCGCGTAGTGATCCGAGCGCGCGGTGACGAAGACCGCGCCCTCGCCGGTGCAGTCGATCTGGACACGCCCGGCGCCGTCCAGCCCGAGGCGGCCGGCCAGCGGGTAGAACTCCACCAGAGCCCTGGCGAGGCTGTCCTTGACGGCGTCGGCCGCGAAGAAGCCCGCATGCTCGCCGTTCGGCCGGTAGAAGTAGACCGTGGGCGTGTAGCCCCGGCGCGCAGCCAGGTCCAGGTTGGACAGCCAGACGGCGCCCCCCGGCGTTGCCTCCACCGGGACGACCATCTCCGTCGACAACACCTGGACGGCTGCCATTGTGTGCCTCGTGTACGTACGTGTCTCTTGCTCTCTTTTGTGCTGCTGTACGTGCTTGGGACTTGCGAGTGCTCTACTGCTGTGCGTGGACGTGGATGGTTTATATAGGCAGAGCATCAGCTGTGCAGTAAAGGCGGTGGAGAGGCAGCAGGGAGCTCAGTGGGAGACCGAATAAAGCGAAGTCGTCACACGTAAAATTTGGCCCGTTTGGGCAAGACCTATCGCGTGTCCATATTCTTATTGACCCACTTTGGTAAATGCGCAGACCATATGCTTTTTTACGGTTCTCCTTTCATAAACGCGCACACCTGATTCACCTTCCAACACTTCAACGAAATTTCTCCTTTTGTTACAGTTGCAAACAACCAGACCATCTGAGCTCTTATGAATCATGCCACATGGACGGTTCAACGGAATTCGGCTTAATTCTTAGCTCTCCGACCGAATTCTGCAAGATGTGCCGGAGACATACCTCAACATGTTCTCCGACGTTGCTAGACACAATGCCGGGACGAGGGCTAAGCGGGGAGAACGCCGGTCTGATGCCCCCTTTTCCCTAAGATTTTAGGGCACCCTCTAGAAACACCTCTCTAACCAAAAAGTGGTTTTATAATCCCGAGCTCAAATGCTCCTGCATGAGCAATAAAATTAAAAAAAACTGAACTTATTTGGCAACAAACACTGCTTAGTTTTTTGCCTGCGTGTAAAATTTCGTGATGACATAAAATTTGTCAATGTCTGGACGAAAATAACTAAATCAGTTCTCCAAAATGCCGTCAAAAATATATTTTTTGGACTATCAATTTTATTATTTTTGGTCCAGACCTCCATGGATGTGATTGGGTCATTGTGTGCCTCGTGTAAGTACGTGTCTCTTGTGCTACTGTACGTGCTTGGGACTTGCGATGCGTGGACGTGGATGTTGTTGTGTCTCTGAGCTCTTTGAATGGTTTATATATAGACAGAAGCTCAGCTATGCAGTAAAGGCAGTGGAGAGCCAGCACGGAGCTCAGTGGGAGACCGAACAAAGTGAAGGTCGTAAGTGCCACAAAGTTTGGCCGTTCGCGTGTTCATATAATCTTATTGACCCACTTTCGTGAATGCACAGACCATGTGCCTTTTCTATATTCTCCTTTCGTAACAACGAGTCACGCCACATGGACAGTTCATCGAAATTCGGCTCAATTCTTAGCTCCCTGACTGAATCTTGCGAGATCCGTCGAAGACACACCTTCACACGCCCTCCCACAACACTAGACACACTGCAAGGACGAGGACTAAGTGGGGAGAACGTTGATCTGATGCCCAGTTTTCCCTAGGTTTTTAGGGCACCCTCTAGAAACACCTTTCTAGCCTGAAAGTGGTTTTATAATCCGGAGCTCAAATGCTCCTGCTTGAACAATAAAATCCAAAAAAAATAAGAATTTAAAGTAAACCGAACTTATTTGGCAACAAACACTTCTTAGTTTCTTGCCTATGTGTAAATTTTCGTGATGACATAAAATTTGTGGATGTCTGGGCGAAAATAACTAAATCAGTACTCCAAAATGCCGTCTAAAAAATATTTTTAGAGTAACAATTTTATTATTTTTTGTCCAGACCTCCACGAATGTGATTGCATCAAAAAAAATTGCATGTAAGAAGATAATTCAACAATGTTTGTTGCCAAAAATTTCAAAAGTTTTTGAAACATGAGGGTGCATTTGAGCTCAAGTGTAGAAATTCCATGCCCAATCTCTACCCTCCAAATATATAGAAAAAGAGAGGGAAATGTACATGCAACCCTATCATCCTGATTTTCGATGGGTAGGAAGTCTCAGCATCTTCCATGCTCCAATGTCGTCCACCTCACCACGCAAATCGCTGCCAAACGGCTCCGCCTTTCATTGCGGACATGTTCATGTTCCCGTGTCGCCAACCCGCCTGAGCTTGACGTGACCCACGCAACTGCCGCCATGGCCACATCGCAGGAGTATGCCGCGCACGTCCCTCTATTGCTTGGGCATCGCCGCTATGGAAAGAGCCCTTGCTATTGAAGATCAAAAATTTTGTTTGGCAATTATTGAGGGATCGCCTATCATTTGGGACAGAGGTGATCAAGAGACACAACCCGGGGAATGGGCTATGCCCTCTCTGTGAGGTCCCGGAGATAGGGACCCACATCCTCTTCTCTTTCACGGAAGCAAGGTTTCTTTAGAGTTTTGTCTATGAGGCTCTAGGGCCTGACTGGGAGGCCCTGGACCTGGCTGGGTTCATTCAAAATAGAGCCAACCAGATCGGTAGGAGGAGACGCCTTTTCTGGCTTGCATCGACAGCATTAGCTTGGACTGTGTAGATGATGTGTAATAAGAAGGTGATTGAGAGAGTCTTTCTTCAACGAGCCTTTGACTCGATCTTCACATTCCTGGCGTTTTTGTAGGACCGACACCCGCTATCTAGGCAGCACGACCATGAGCGGCTGGGACTGATGATGGACGTGATGCATGATGCCGCTCGCTGCCTTACCTTGCAGCAGCCCCCTGAGGCCGAGGTCACTTGGTGGCCTATTTATTCTTTTATGCTTTTTCTTGGGCGTGTTTGTGTTGTTGCCCCAGCAGAATATTCTATTTCGATGCACTTAAAACTCTTGTATGGAAGAGGTGGTGTGGCTTTATTTGTAAAGCGGGGGTGAAAGCCTATTTCAAGAGAAGACCGCCCAGACCTACTCTTTTCGTAAGGCTAGCAAAATGGGGATGCTGCAGCATGCAACTTTAAGGTCAATGACCATGGTTCTGATGTGGGATACTATCTAGGTGATTCCATCTATCCTACATGATCAATATTTGTGAAGATATTCTCGACCCTCAATGTAAAAATAGTGACCACTTTGCCAAGGCTCAAGAGGCTTGCCAGAAAGATATCAAGCTTCTGGTGTGTTGCAAGCTTGGTTTGCAATTGTGTGGGGTCCTGCTACTTCTGAAAATATATTTAATCATATGTAATTTGTTGGAAAAAGATGATTATACTGTATATTTCCAAAAACACCATATTAATGAAGATACTCGTTTGTGTATGAGTCTAGACCATTACATAAAAGTTTATATTTGTACATGAGACTAAATCAATATAAGAAAGTTTATATTTGTGACCTTGCTAGTAGTTCATATGTGATATTAGATCAATATGTGAGGTCAACATCCATATTATCAATCATTTGTATTAGATGTACAAACGTGAGAAATTATAATAATGTCGTGGACTTGATAATAATTAGGTTTCACTTGTGCAATAGCTACATAGTGATCTTTTGGATGGGACAAACAAATAAATTTGTTTAAGTAAATTTTCCTCCTTAATAGGAAGACAACATAATGGTAAGTGTATTTGTTTTACTTTGTCCAAATATTGTTTCCTCTCATTACTTTATCCATTCTAAAATACATGACACATTAGAATCGAAGAGTCTTTGAGATGTAAACTTCATTATTTGGTAAATTATTATATTGCTAAAGGGTAGAGAAATTTCTCTATAATTTCCTTGGAAGTCCACTTAATGCGCGGCTCGCCGGTCCTGGCCGCCCCTTCTTCTTCTTGCGCCTCCTCGCAAGAAAAGTCGCCAGCTCCTCCTCCTCCTCCTCCTCGTGCTCCTCCGGCTCCTCCTCGCCGTACTCGAGCTCGTCGTCCATGCCGCCACTGAGGTCCACCGTGTCGTCCTGGGTAGCGAACCCGGGGGACGCGGCGGCCGCGGCCGAGCCTGTCGTGATGATGTCTTCCATGTCGGCGTCGGTCTCGTCGGTGTCGCCGAGGTGCGACGTGGAAGCTTGTGAGAAGGTCAGCGCGACACGGCGAAGAGGGGGCGTCGGGGAGCACGCGTAAGCCGGTGGCGAGTAGTTGTATGGAGGGTGTCGTGGTTCTAAGTCTGACAGTAGTGTAGGGGGTAAGTATGGAGAGGCAGGATCTTAGCTGTGGAGAAGTTGTAAGCACGCAAGGTTTACGAGTTCAGGCGCTTCTCGGAGGAAGTAATAGCCCTACGTCTCGGAGCCAGGAGGCGGTCGATTGGATTATATGAATATGGGTTACAGAGGTGCCAACCCTTGTCTCAGAGGAGGGGGGTGGCTTATATAGAGTGTGCCAGGACCCCGGCCAGCCCACGTTACAAAGGGTTCAATGTACATTAAGGCAGAGCGTTACTGGTAACACTAGTAATAAAGTGCTATGATGACCATAAAAGCTACTTAATGACCGACCGTTAGCGTGCGGAGTGACTTCAGGTCTCCTGGCCGTCGAGTGGTTGGATCTTGGTCGAGTGATTGTTTCTTGGTCGAGCATCTTCGAGTCTGTCGAGTGGAACACCTCCAAGTCGATTGAAAGGTGGTTTCTTCTAGAGATGTCCTTGGGTAGGGCAGTTAGGACAGGTCCATGACCCTACCCTAGTTGTGTAGCTTCATCATTAGCCCCCGAATGGATCGAGGTTTGAGTGGGGAAGGAGTTGAGAACCTCTCCGACTCGTTTTTCATGCCGTGAGCATATCTTGTCCCGGATCAATGGACCTGAGTGATGACAGCAACTTCCTTTTCAGTCGCCTTGATCCATTCTTAATTCTTCGTCGAGTGAGTTTGTTCGCTTGTAAGGCTCCGAGTGACGGTGTGGAGGAGATCTTTGGTCTGGCCAGTTGTTTGCTGCGCGCAGATTTCGCGGGATTCGAATTTTGGGAAGCGCGCGGGACGGGGGTGGCCGCAGTAATCGGAGGGGATAGAGCGGAGCCGCCTCGATCCCCGCGCCACCTTTTTCGCCACGTATCACGCGCGCGGTCGTTACGGGATTTGACAGAGCCTCCTGGGCCTACCCGTCAGCCACTCGGAAGCGGCCTGATATAAAGCGCCGGACCAGAGTCTCCTGAACAGTGCATCTCATTTCCTCTTCTCTTCCTCATGCCCCTCCGCCGCGCTCACTCTCGCCCCAGCGCCATCGCACCATACGCGTCCCGCCAACGACAATGGGGAAGGAGAAGACAGTGGCTCTGGAGCGGGCAAAGAAGGCGACAACGAGGTCGAAGGGGAAGGCGACCAGCCGGGGTGGATCTTCCTCGCGGTCCGGCCTGCCGAGGGGCTGGATCCAGGGCGACTGGATCCACTCGAGGATCTCCCAAGAAGACCTCGACGACTTGGCCAAAGGAGGGCTGATCCCCTATGACTCGGCGCGGCTTCCGGGGAAGGAATCTGAGCCACAGCCTCGAGAGGGTGAGCGTGTCCTTCTTGCTACCCACGTCGACCGTGGATTTTCGTTGCCCCCTCACCCCTTCTTTCGAGGGTTTCTGAACTTCTTTGGGGCACAACTCCATCATTTTACTCCCAACTCAATCGTTTATCTTGCCGCTTTCATTTCTTTGTGTGAGAACTTCCTGGGTTGTCGGCCTCACTGGGGTCTCTTCAAGCATATTTTCACTTGTCGCTCCCAGACAGTGAAAAAGGCTAATCCGAGTGACGAGAGGACCCAAGTGATCCAGATGTGTGGGGGTCTTGGCATCCAGACGAGAGGGAAAAGCTCCTTCCCGGCCATGATTCTTCCCGACTCAGTTTGCAGATGGCAGTCGACCTGGTTTTACTATAAAGACCAGTCGACGCCAGGGCAATCGACTGGCCTCCCTCCCTTTACCATGGACCAAGTGGAAAAACCCTCCCCTTTGAAGGTGCTCCCAGAGGAGAAGGCGCACGTGAAGGTGCTGGTCGACCGAGTGGTCCAGCTTATTCGTGACGGGGTCACTGGTATGGATCTCTTGGAGGTCTTCCTTCAGCGGCGCATCCAGCCTCTCCAAGCCTGAGACCATCCGATGTGGATGTATTCGGGTCTTGAAGACTCCACTCGGATCCACCCAGAGGAGGTCGACGACAACACACTGGAGAAGTGGTTGTCTGGCTTTACCGGGAATAAGGACAATCCCAGGGGAGCCAGGAGAGTCCCTCCATTCGACCAGTCCCACGCACCCGAGCAGGTCTGATTCTGAGTTTTTGCTTGTAATCTGAATTCACTCGCGTAGCTGCCTATAATGCGTCGACTGACTTTGATCTACCTACTTTCTTTCAGGCCATTATTGGAATATATTCAATGCCCAATGGGGAGCAGGAGCAAGCTCTGGAAGGCGAGGCGAGTGGCGCCGAAAGCGGCGAGTGGACTTCCGATGGTGAAGGGGATGGAGGAAGCGACGACTCAAGCGGTGGAGAAGAAGTCGAGTCGCCTCCTCGCAGGGAGAGGCGATCCAAGCTTGACCAAGAACGACCGAGTGCCCGTGACAAGGCAACTGCTCCGGCTGGTCAGTCTTCAAAGCGCCCTCGGATCTCTTCACCAACCCTGACTGAGAAGGCGCCAAAGCACACCAGAGTTGTAGAGCCGAAGACTCGGAAGGCGTTGCCGAAAATCAAGATTGATATCCCCGTCGCTTCTGCGTGAGTGCCTCTCTTTGCATTCACTCGATGCTTCGCGCTGTTTGTTTTTCTTGTTTTAACTGGACGAACTTTGGAACTGTCAGTGCTGCTACCTCCGGGACCTCAGCGTACAGGGACGAAGATGAGGTGATGGAGGATGCGGTCACTTCTAATCCGGGTATGATCCCTGCCATACTGTCTTTATTTTGGTCGATTCAACTGCAACGCGTACCATTGGGTGATGTGACTTTAACGATTGAATTTTGCATAGCTCCCAACGTTATTGACCTCCCTGATGATGATGAAGAGCCCGAGAGGCCTTCGACGAGGAAAAATAGGCGAGCTCCTGCAAGCGGGGCGCTACAGACGACGCCGAGGGCGGAACCAGTTGTTTAGGACGCTGGCGACGTCAATCGGGGTTCTGTTACCTTCCTGAGCCACTGTCGAGTGCCTTGCCTTCCTCGTCGACTGCTCAGGCCCCTGTCGACCCTCCTTCAGTTTTTGCGACCCATCATGTCCCAGAGGACGAGGTGAATGCTGCTAAGGAAGCCATACACCAGGCGGGCATTATGATGGAGAAGATGAAGGCGGTGCGGGACGCCAGCCAAGCCGCCTATGATGCCAGCTCGGCTCTCCAGAGCAACGTTCAGGTGGTCGCCGCTTGTTCTGTTAGGATATGCTACCTGAAGACTCTTTCCGAAAACCTTTGCACCTGTACACCCACTGGGTGTGTCGATTGAATTTTTGGACTAGTGGGGGCACGCTGAGTGCACCCACTGGGTGTAGTCCTCGAGACTATGGTGGACTGCTGGCAGTCGACTGTAGTCTTTGTATTTTGCCGAATGTATAAACCGAACTAGTAGTTTATCTCTTCCACTCGATCTGGTCAAGTGGGATCAGAACCGGTGGGGGCACGCCAAGTGCACGCACTGGGTGTAGTCCCCGAGATCGCGGTCGACTGCTGGCAGTCGATTGTGGTCTGAGTTCTACTTTCTCTCTCTCTTTTTTTGCTGTAAAAATAACTTCTCCCCTTTGATTTCAGAAATCTTGTGATCTTGGAGCTCGCTTTGCTGACTTGGAGAAGCAGCAGATTCAGCTGAACCTTGACTTGGAGCTGGCCAGGACAGAGCTGCAAAAGGTTAGAGACGGCGCCGCAGGTAAGACGAGTTTGTCGACTGGTCAGTTTTAGGCTTGAGTACCCTTCCGCTATTTCTGAATCAATCATCATTTCTTTGCAGAAAAACTGAGAGAAGCTGTGGCGAAGAAGGATCAGGATTTGGCTGCTGCTCGTAAGGAGGCTGACGACAAGACCGCTCTGGCCGAACAGAAGCTGGCTTCGGTCGGCCAGTTGGAAGAAGAGAACACCAGGCTGAAGAATGCTCTGAATGACTCCAACAAGGAGTGCTCGCGCTGGAAGAAGGCGAATCTCGTCCAGGGCGAGAAAATGGAAGGCATTGCTCGTAGGAGGGATGATCTGGAGAGTTATCTGAGAAGTCTTGCCAGGAAGCTGTTCATCAAGCTTGAAGGTGCACATTCTGTTCCGACTGACTTTTTTTTAGTCGACTTAGTGTATGAAAATTGACTTATCCTTGGATCGTGAATGCAGAGTTTTGCCAGAACTTTGAAGAGGAAACTAGGCGGATCGAGCCTGGTTTGGATCCAATCAACTCTCCCGTGAAAGATGAAACTGCCATGAATCTGCTCCGTCGAATCTTGCATCGACAGTGCCGTGGACTACTTGGCTCGACTGAAGGTCGCCATGTCGCAGATTAACCCGGCACTTTGGCCAGAGGCTGAGCTCCAAAATGATATTGAGTCCCTGATGACTCGACTAAATGAAATCCCCGACCGAGTGCAGGAGTGGAAGAAGTCTGCTGCTCGGTGTGGCGCTGACGTGGCTCTGTCTTTGGTTCGTGTCCACTACAAGGAGGTGGGACAGGACAAACTGGCAGCAATCAAGGTCGCCAACACTCAGAAGCACGACTTCCGAACCTTTATGGAGACTTTCATCGCTTCAGCCACTCGGATAGCCGACGACGTCGACCTGGATGAGTTCGTCGAGCCTGCAAGCCCTCCTCCCGCGGAGTGAACAAACTCTTATGTCCCACCTTAAATTTGCCTCGGAATGCCGAGTGGTTTTTGTAACCGTTAAACTTTTTCGGGCTGCATGTCCGAGTACTTTGATCTGTGATTTGGAACCTTTGGAATTTACCCGAACTTGGTTTACCGTTGAATATCTTTATGAATCTCCTGCTGAGTGAACCCATTCTTCATTCGAGACAACTTTTGCATTCACAGCACAGCTCCGAAGGACAGGGATGCAGTCGACCTATGTCTTGTATTTGTGGTGAAGCTCCTCGGGAGAAGGCGGCGGTCGACCCACACCATGTTACCGCAGAGTGGGACGGAGCGCACATTGTATTTGTGGCGAAGCTCCCCAGGAGAAGGTGGCAGTCGACCTGCCCCTCGTCGTCCTTGAGGAATGAGATGTATTTCGTACTTAGGCGAGTATTGGACTGCCGCTAAGCCTCTGAGTGGGAGGATTGCTCTCCACTCGGTAGGATTTTTTCAAACTTAGGCGAGTGCCGGACTGCAGCTAAGTCTCTAAGTGAGAGAACTTAGGCGAGTACTGGACTGCAGCTAAGCCCCTGAGTGGGAGGATTGCTCTCCACTCGGTAGGATTTTTTTCAAACTTAGGCGAGTGCCGGACTGCAGCTAAGTCTCTGAGTGAGAGAACTTAGGCGAGTACTGGACTACAGCTAAGCCCCC
>NC_041392.1:110860855-110882865 GCF_002162155.2 Triticum dicoccoides | reverse complement strand
ACTTAGGCGAGTGCTGGACTGCAGCTAAGCCCCCGAGTGGGAGGATTGCTCTCCACTCGGTAGGATTTTTTTTTCAAACTTAGGCGAGTGCCGGACTGCAGCTAAGTCTCTAAGTGAGAGAACTTAGGCGAGTGCTGGACTACAGCTAAGCCCCTGAGTGGGAGGATTGCTCTCCACTCGGTAGGATTTTTTCGAACTTAGGCGAGTGCTGGACTGCAGCTAAGTCTCTAAGTGAGAGAACTTAGGCGAGTACTGGACTGCAGCTAAGCCCCCGAGTGGGAGGATTTCTCTCCACTCAGTAAGATTTTTTCAAACTTAGGCGAAACGGATTCGCAGCTAAGCCCCCGAGTGGGAGGCTGGCTCGCCACTCGGTAGGAAACTGTTTTTACAAACTTAGGCGAAGCGGATTTGCAGCTAAGCCACCCACTGGGGGATTTCTTACGTAAACAAAAAACAATAATAATCACTGGGAAAATTATAACGCTCTTGTCTTTGATAAATAAACTACATAAGTTTTTCTTATTACATCTCATCCGAGTGAGAATTTAAGTATAAAAGGGGCGGAGTAGCTCCGCATTCCAGGCTCGTGGCTCATCAATCTGGCGATCGACATTGTAGAGGTGGTATGCTCCATTGTGGAGGACTCTGGTGACTATGAAGGGGCCTTCCCAAGTAGAAGCGAGCTTGTGTGGTTTCTCCTGATCCACTCGGAGGACTAAGTCTCCTTCTTGGCAGGCTCGGCTCTTCACGTTTTTGGCATGGAATCGACGCAAGTCTTGCTGATAGATGGTCGATCGAATCAAGGCCATTTCTCTTTCTTCTTCTAGGAGGTCGACTGCGTCCTGCCGGGCTTGTTCTGCTCCATCTTCTGAGTAGAGCTTGACTCTGGGAGCGTTGTGAAGCAGGTCACTCGGTAAGACTGCCTCGGCTCCATAGATCAGAAAGAATGGGGTTCTTCCAGTCGATCGATTCGGGGTTGTCCTCAATCCCCAAAGGACTGATGGAAGCTCGTCGACCCATGCACCTGCTGCGTGCTTGAGATCGCGCATCAATCGGGGTTTCAGTCCTTTGAGAATTAGGCCGTTTGCCCTTTCTGCTTGCCCATTCGACTGAGGGTGAGCGACCGAAGCATAGTCGACCCGAGTGCCCTGAGAGGTGCAAAAGGCCCTGATTTTTTCGGAATCGAAGTTTGACCCGTTGTCGGTGATGATGCTGTGCGGAACTCCATATCTGAATATCAACTCTCTGACGAAACTGATAGCGGTGCAAGCATCAAGATTCTTGATAGGCTTGGCCTCAATCCATTTGGTGAACTTGTCGACTGCTACCAGCACATGAGTGAAGCCGCTCCTGCCTGTTCTCAGTGGTCCAACCATGTCCAGCCCCCAAACAGCAAAGGGCTAGACCAGTGGAATGGTTTTCAGGGCCGACGCGGGCTTGTGTGGCATGTTGGAGTAATACTGACATCCTTCACATTTGTCAACTATCTCTTTGGCCATCTCATTGGCTCTTGGCCAGTAGAACCCCGCTCGGTATGCTTTAGCCACAATGGTCCAAGAGGACGCATGATGGCCGCAGGTTCCCGAGTGGATATCGTTAAGGATCATCTGACCTTCTTCTGGTGTAATACACTTCTGGCCGACCCCAGTCGCGCTTTCTCTATATAACTGCCCCTTTATGACTGTAAAGGCCTTGGATCGACGGACGATCTGTCGAGCTTCTTCTTCATCTTCTGGGAGTTCTTTCCTTAGGATGTATGCGATGTACGGTTCTGTCCAGACGGGAGTGATAACCAGGACTTCCATGATCAAGTCGACCATAGCTGGCACTTCGACTTCAGTCGGATCCATGGCACTTTTTGGCTGCGGGGCCTCTTCAGAGAAGGGATCCTCCTGGACTGATGGTGTGTGGATGTGTTCCAGAAACACATTGCTGGGAATGGCTTCTCTTTTGGAACCTATTTTTGCTAGATCATCAGCTGCTTGATTTTTCAGTCGGGGTATGTGATGAAGCTCTAACCCCTCGAATTTCTTCTCCAGTTTTCTCACTGCATTGCGATAACTAGTCATGGCTGGACTTCTGACATCCCATTCCTTCATCACTTGATTGATCACCAAATCTGAGTCGCCATAGACCATGAGGCGACGGACGCCGAGTGAAATGGCCGTGCGCAACCCATATAAAAGTGCTTCGTATTCTGCCTCGTTGTTAGAGGAATCAAAGTGGATTTGAAGAACATATCTGAGTTTATCTCCTCTGGGAGAGACCAACACCACTCCGGCTCCGGAAGCATTTATCATCTTGGAACCGTCAAAGAACATGGTCCAATGCTCCGAGTGGACCTGAGTTGGCAGTTGCTGTTCAATCCACTCGGCGACGAAATCCGCAATTGCCTGGGACTTGATAGCTTTATTTGCCTCAAACTTGATATCTAGAGGGAGGAGTTCAATCACCCATTTTGCCAATCGACCAGTTGCATCCCTGTTATGCAAGATCTCTGACAACGGAGCGTCGCTGACGACTGTAATGGAATGATCAAAGAAGTAGTGGGCAACTTTCTTTGTGGTCATATAAATCCCATATACGAGCTTCTGATAATGAGGATATCTTTGCTTCGATGGGGTCAAGACTTCAGAAATATAATACACCGGGCGCTGAACTTTGAAGGTTTTCCCTTCTTCTTCCCGCTCGACCGTGAGTACCGTACTGATGACTTGTCCTGTGGCTGCAATGTAAAGCAGCAAACGCTCCTTGCTGATCGGGGCAGCAAGCACCGGCTGGGTGGAGAGCAGAGCTTTGAGTTCTGCGAACGCTGCGTCAGCTTCGGGAGTCCACTTGAACTTGTCAGACTTCTTCATCAATCGGTAAAGAGGTAATGCCTTTTCACCGAGACGAGATATGAATCGACTTAGGGCGGCCAAGCAACCAGTAAGCTTCTGAACATCGTGCACTCGCACATGACTTTTCATTCGGAGTATAGTACCAACTTTTCCCGGATTGGCGTCGATTCCCCGTTCGGAAACGAGAAAACCGAGTAACTTTCCGCCAGGAACCCCGAATATGCATTTTGATGGATTAAGCTTGATATCAAACCTTCTGAGGTTGGCAAAGGTTTCAGCAAGGTCGGTCAGTAGGTCGGAACCCTTCCGTGACTTGACCACAATATCATCCATGTACGCCTCTACATTCCGACTGATTTGGGTGAGCAAACACTTCTGAATCATCCTCATGAATGTGGCTCCGGCATTCTTGAGGCCGAATGGCATGGTAACATAACAGAAGCACCCGAATGGAGTGATGAAAGCTGTTTTGATCTCGTCAGGTCCATACAGACGGATCTGATGGTACCCAGAATAGGCGTCTAAAAAGACAGTCACTCACATCCCGCAGTCGAGTCGACTATCTGGTCGATGCGGGGGAGAGGAAAATGGTCTTTCGGGGAGGCCCGATTCATATGTTTAAAGTCAATGCACATGCAAAGTGACTTGTCCTTCTTGGGGACCATGACAACATTGGCGAGCCACTCGGAGTGGTAGATTTCTCGGATGAACTCTGCCGCTAAGAGCCGAGCTACCTCTTCGCCAATGGCCTTTCTCTTCTGGACGGCGGACCGTCGGAGATGTTCCTTGACAGGTTTTATTTTTGAGTCGACTCTCAGGCGATGCTCAGCCAGCTCCCTGGGAACACCTGGCATGTCAGAAGGCTTCCATGCGAGTTCTCACGGAGGAACTGGATGAGCGCTTCTTCCTATTTGGAGTCGAGTGTTGTCGAGATATGAGTCAGAGCAGCGCCGGGATCGGTTGGGTGGATGTGAGCTATCTTCGTATCGCTAGTCGACTGAAAAGCCGATTCTGTGGCGGGCTTCTTGGCTCGCAACAAATCACTCGGGTCTGCAGTCTTCTGGTATTCCTGCAATTCCACCACTGCCATCTGAGCATCAGCGATCTTCGAACCTTTCTGAAAACATTCTTCCTCTTTTTTTCGATTGCCCGTAATAGTGATCACACCTTTGGGGCCAGGCATCTTCAATTTGAGATACACATAACATGGTCGGGCCATGAAGCGTGCATAAGCCGGCCTGCCCAAAATAGCGTGGTAGGCACTCTGGAAGTCTACAACTTCAAACGTCAACTTTTCTTTGCGGTAATTCTTGGAATAACCAAAAACCACATCAAGAGCAATCTGGCCGAGTGATTCAGCCTTCTTCCTAGGAATGACTCCATGGAAACTCATGTTGCTGGCACTGAGTCTGGACATCGGAATGCCCATCCCTTTCAATGTCTCAGCATATAATATGTTCAAACCACTGCCACCATCCATCAAGACTTTGGTCAGTCTAGTGCCTTCAACCACTGGGTCGACCACCAGAGCTTGCCTCCCAGGGGTGGCAATATGCGTTGGGTGATCGGACTGGTCGAACGTGATGGCAGTTTGAGACCATTTCAAATAACTTGGTGTTGCCGGAGCAACCATATTCACCTCTCGGTTGATGACTTTCAGTCGACTTTTGCTCTCAACATCAGCAAAAATCATCAGGGTGGTATTGACTTGGGGGTATCCATCGTCGCTATCTTCTTTGTCCTCAATTTTTTTGACTCCTTTTCTTTATCTTTGGGTTGCTTGCCCTGGAACTGCTGGATCAAGAGTCGACACTGTCGAGTGGTATGTTTCGGGTAAATGAAATTACCCTCTTCATCTTTCTTTGTGTGGACGAGGCATGGCAAGTCCAACACATCATTTCTGTCCTGGTCTTTAACCTTTTTAGGGTTCCAAGGCCCTTTAGGTTTCCCTTTAAACTTTCCTTGGGTTAAAGCCAAGGCTTCCCCGGGAGCCGCCGGCTCGGCTTCCCGCTTCTGCTTCCGATTGGAATTGCCCCCGGGTTCTTAGGCGACTGACTTGAGTTTGCCACTCCTGAGCCGATCTTCATCTTCGCCATTAGCGTACTTGGTGGAAATCTCCATTATCCGATTCAGGGACATATCCCTAGTTCGACCGAATTTCAAATTCAGTTCTCTGTACTTGACGCCTTCCTTGAAGGCACAAACTGCTTGGTGGTCAGGCACATTCTCGACCGAGTGATGTAACGTGATCCACCTCTGGATGTAATCTCTCAAAGTTTCATTTGGCTTCTGTACACACGACCGCAGTTCCATCAGTCCTGCCGGCCGCTTGCATGTACCTTCAAATGTGGTGACGAACACTCGGGAGAGATCCTCCCAAGTGTAAATGCTGCTAGGTGCTAACTGGTTCAGCCACGCTCTGGCCGAGCCCTCCAACATGAGAGGGAGGTGCTTCATGGCCACTTTATCATTTCCGCCGCCGATCTGGACGGCCACTCGGTAATCTTCAAGCCAAGTATCGGGCTTGGACTCGCCAGTGAACTTACTGACTCCAGTCGCCAACCTGAAGTTGGGAGGAATCACAGCGGCCCTGATGGCCCTACTAAAGCATTCTGGCCCCGAAACATGCACTCTGCTGCTGGTAGGTGCATCTCTGTCGTGACCTTCTCGGTGAGCCCTGTTCCTGTCGACCAAACCCTGGACGAGAATGGATCTCGCGTCGAAGCCTGGCCCTCTGGGGTCGACTGGAATCCTTCGCCCACCACTATGAGGGCGCCTGTCATCCTGCTGGCGAGGCACATATGACCCGCTCCTCGGAGGAGGCGTGGGCACTCGACGTCGACTGTCACGATCGACTCGGTGATCATACTGCTCATGGTTCCCATACTAGTCACGCCGGTCTCCACGTCCCTCACGCCTCGGGGGCGATCTCGGGCTATGAGCCGACTGGACTGTGTCCGCGGCAACGGATCTGCTGTGAATCCTGTTCCACGACTGAGATACGGCGGAATTCTGATCTCCTGCTGCCCAGAGTAACGCTCTGATCTGCAACAAGCCTCTGCCAGCCTCCGACTGGGAAGGCTGAATCGACTCTGCTATGCGAGCTGCAGCTGCTAAATTCTGAATCGGAGTTCGATATACCTGTGGGGGCGGGAAGAGCTGACGTCGACTGGATTCGGGAATCCGTTGTCGTGCACGCTCGTCGAGTGCTCGCTGGAGGTTCTCCAGTCGAGTGCGCTCGGCTAAGTTTGCCAGGCACGCGTCCTCCAAGGCGCGAGCCTCGGGGGTCTCTCCAACGATAGGAGTGTGTAGTGCATCCATGTTCCGGCGGCGAAGTTCTTCTCTCTGCAGTGATGTGAGAGGCTTGGGAAGATACTCCTCATGGAGACGCGACGGGTCGCCTCCACCCACGCCTCTGTCGGTACGGGGAAAACCGAGAGGACTGGGCGGTCCATCGACCATCAGAACCTCCGCCGCCGGATTGCTGCTGTTGCACTCGGATGCGGTCTCTGCGGAGCCAGTCGACAGGTCGAACAGGCCGTAGAGGGATTCGTCGGGCTCGATCGCCGCGACCTGGGGGGTGGCCGACTGACGTGCCACCGCGTGCCTCACCCACCGCTGAAGCCTCGACCGACCGGAACGCTTGCACCGGCGGGAAATGGGGAGAGAGGACAACACAGGAGCCGACCGATAGGGGGTCGACGGTTGCCGCAGGAGAACACCGCGGACGCACGTGCTAAAGTGCGTTGCCCCGCGGGCAGGGAGTGAGTCCACGTCGAGCGGAGCCTCTTGGAGTCAAGCAGAGTCGTCGACGAGGAACGTGAGCGCGCTGAGACGGATCTCGCGGCCCTCCACTGAAACTCCGCCGAAAACCATGATGATTTGGGTCGGAAAAAAGTCGCAACTTCTCCAACAAACGCTAAAACACTAGCCCCACGGTGGGCGCCAACTGTCGTGGTTCTAAGTCTGACAGTAGTGTAGGGGGGTAAGTATGGAGATGCAGGATCTTAGCTGTGGAGAAGTGTAAGCACGCAAGGTTTACGAGTTCAGACCCTTCTCAGAGGAAGTAATAGCCCTACGTCTCGGAGCCCAGAGGCGGTCGACTGGATTATATGAATATGGGTTACAGAGGTGCCAACCCTTGTCTCGGAGGAGGGGGTGGCTTATATAGAGTGCGCCAGGACCCCGGCCAGCCCACGTTACAAAGGGTTCAATGTACATTAAGGCAGAGCATTATTGGTAACGCTAGTAATAAAGTGCTATGATGACCATAAAAACTACTTAATGACCGACCGTTAGCGTGCGGAGTGACTTCAGGTCTCCTGGCCGTCGAGTGGTTGGATCTTGGTCGAGTGATTGTTTCTTGGTCGAGCGTCTTCGAGTTTGTCGAGTGGAACACCTCCAAGTCGATTGAAAGGTGGTTTCTTCTAGAGATGTCCTTGGGTAGGGCAGTTAGGACAGGTCCATGCCCCTACCCTAGGTGCGTAGCTTCATCAGAGGGTACTGCACGCCGGCGAAGACGGGCGAGGGCGTGCGCTGGGTCGGGTGTCCATGGGGAAAGGTGACGTTGGGGTTGAACCCATCGTGCGCGTCCCTATCGGCGTAGCCCCGCGACAGCGTGCATCCCCATGGTTGCGGCGATGACGAGAAGCCGAACGGAGAGCCGACGCTTTGCTGGCTCCAGGGTACGTACTGGGCGTGGCCACCTGGTGGATTCATCATCCCCAAGCGAGTCGCCTCGGCCTCGGCTTGGTCCGCTATAGCCGCGGCGGCACGCGCCACATTGTCACATGCCTTCTTGGCGATTTCCCTGTTCCGTCGGTCGGTGATGACGGCCTCCCGTCGCTGAACTTCCGCCCTCCACTCGGTGTTTGTCATGCCCGGTGGCTTGGACGGCGGCGCCCTCGGCTTCCTCTGCTTCGGCTGGGCAACAGAGGCGGTCGTGGTGGTTGTAGCGCGGGGGATCACGTACTTCTTCGGCGGCATGGCGGCGGCTGGGAGGCGAGCAGGAGGGAGTTTGGCGGGAGGAAAGGAGAGAATGAGAGAAAAGTGGGGGCTGAGGGCGGGAATAAACGGTGGGAAGAGGCTCTCGACTCGCCGACAGAGTGGCCCCATGCCCTTTTCGCTTGTGCCGGCGCCTCCAGGCGCGCCCCAGCGCGCCGGGTTCGGCCTGAGTCCGCTGGCACTAGTTTCGGTCCGAGCCGGCGAAAAACGGGCTACTGAGAACACGACTGGACCGAATTTTAGACATCGGCGCGGCAAAAACGCCTGGGGAGGGCCTGTTGGGGCCGCGGCTGGAGATGCTCTTAGTATGAAGGACTAAGTGGCATTGAGATATCTTTATTGGTAATCATGTCCGTATGAATATAATGTTTTTGTTGCGGGTTGAATAGAAGTTATTTAATATCATATGAATCTTTAAAAGATATTATTATCATTTTTATAGGAGTTACTTTTATTTATCTTTTTGAATCTTTGATTTAATGGTTACGTGTATGAATAAAGTTGTAGGTGTTTGTCGAAAGAAAAAAATAATAAGCTTTGCAAGGATTTCTGGCGGAGAAAAAAACTCGTGGTTGAGAAAACAAACAGACGCTACGGACAAACGCTCTCTACCGCCGGCTGCTGGGTGCTGGCATGAAATTGTCTTCCCCCACGATCGAGCACCACTCCAAACTCAACTATAAAAAAAAATAGAAAAATAGAAAGATAAGGCCAAGTTGCCCCTGCAAACGTCACATTTGTCCGCCAAACAACGATCGACGCTCCAAACGTGCGCACGTCACGCCTTGCCGCTGTCAGTACGACGACGCTGTGGCAACCAGGTCGTGGTAGAACGCGCGGAACGCCTCCATCTCGCCGCGCGGCAGCGCCAGCCCGATCTCGATGCCGCCGTCCCCGTCGCGGCCGCTCCCCGCCAGCGCCAGCGCGCCCGTCCGCTCCACCGACACGACCTCCACCTTCCGGGGCCGTCCCCACGGCGCTCCCAGGTCCGTCGCCGCGTACACGCCCAGCTTCGGCGACCCGGCCACGGTCACCGCGCGCGCCGACGCGTACTCCCGCACCAGCCGCACCCACCCGCTCGCGTCCCGGAACGCCCGCCCCTGCTCCGCGAGCCCCTCGATCGCCCGCCAGATCGCCGTGGAGGCCGTGGCCACGGTGAGGCCGCCGCTCGGCTTCGCCTCCTTGTCCTCCTCAACGCGGCAGAGCCCCAGGCAGTTGCCGAAGTAGTTTCCCGGCACCGGCGGGGTCGCGCGGGGCTTGCACCCGGTCACGAACCCGAAGCTGGCGCTGCTGCTGCGCGCGTGCACGATGCCTGCCCAGACAGCACCGCAAGCCAGCGCGTACGGCGAGCACCGCCGCGCCGAGGTCTCGGACTCCACCTGCCTCCCGAGCCCACGGAGCAGCTTCTCCGTGAACCGGAACGTCGCGAGGTCAGCGGCGCCCGGACGTTGACTGAGGTCCCAGCCGTGGAACCGCTTGCCGCCGGCCGCCGCGAGAGCCCGGTGGTCGCGGAGAAACACCTCGCGGAGCCCGTTCTCGTCTCGCACGACGCTGCGGTCGAACAGCGGGGCCGCGTCCAGCACGGTCCGCTTCCCGCCGCACTCGGGGCCGAGGCGGTGGATGGCGGCCCACGTCCTCATGAAGTGCACGTAGCTGGAACCGTCGGCCACGGCGTGGTGCAGCGTCGTGCCAATGCACAAACCGGCGTGAGGGAACACGGTGAGCTGGACGGCGAATACGTCCTGAGTGCTGCATCGAGAGTCGCCGCCGCCGCCGCCGTGTCTCGGCAGCGAAGGCAGCAGCGGACGGAGCCTCGCGGTGTCGCGCGCGTGGTCGCCGGCGAGGTCCTGGAAGTCGTCGCCGCCGACCGCAACCGTTAGGCGGACAGAGTCGCCGTCCGAGAACACGACCTCGGGCGCCCCGGCCTCCGGTATGCCGCACACCAGCTTCCCCGCCAAGGGATAGAAGTGGTGCAGCGCGGCGGCCAGGGACTTCTCGAACAGGGGCAGCTCGTGGAGGAGGAACTCGGGGGCGCTGAGGAGGTCGGCGTTGTCGTAGAAGAAGAGGCGCTGCACGGGCGGGACGTCCCAGAAGACGAGGTCGAAGAAGGTGAGCTGCAGCGTCCGTGGCTTCCCGGCCGGTGGCAACGGCGACGGCGAGACCTGGCAGTGCTCCAGGACCGTCAAAGGGTTAAGTGGCCCGGGCGCCATGGCGGTCGACCTGACTTCTTAGTTCTTACTTCTCACTATCGATTCCAGCCTGCCTTTTCTCGTAGCCGATGCGTAGTGGAGCCTTTTAATATCCTGCTCTGCTGCACGCCCATTGCATATCGGACTCGATCAGCCATAATATGTCTTGGAAATTGATCAACACCTTCCAACGTAGGAGTAGTCCCCTCTGTAACAAAATGTAGTACGTTTATTTTTAAAACGTGTTACATTTCTTTTTTTCCGAAAAAACTTCCAATCTATTTATCTTCAATCATGGCGATACAACGAACACCAGAAATAAAAATTACATCCACATCCGTAGACCATCTAGTGATGACTACAAGCACCGAAGCGAGCTGAAGGCGCGCCGCCGTCATCGCCCCTCCATCGCCGGAGTCGGGCACAACTTGTTGTAGTAGACAGTCGGAAAGTCGTCGCGCTAAGGCCCCATAGGACCAGCACCCCAGAACAGCACCCGCCGCCGATGAAAAATAACGTAGATTGGAAGGATCCAAACCGAAGATACACGAACGTAAACGAACAATGACGAGATCCGAGCAAATCCACCAAAGATAAATCTGCCACAGACACACCTCCACACGCCCACCAACGATGCTAGACGCACTGCCGGAACGGGGGCTAGGAGGGGAGACCTTTATTCCATCTTCAGGGAGCCGCCACCGTCTCGCCTTCCGGAGTAGGACACAAATCGTAACAAGATTGAAAAAAATGACTAAAAATGGAGCCCTCCCGTCGGCCCTTGCCAGGATCCACCGCGCCTCCACGGCCCTAGAGCCACCGAAGACGAGGCGGACCTGCACCGGCGCCGGCTAGAGGCATGAACCCTAACTTTCTTTCTTGAAGGAGGAGGAGGAGGCGGAGCCCTGGCTCTAAAACGTCTTACATTTTGATACAGAGATTGTACTACATACTTATGATACGTCTCCAACGTATCTATAATTTTTGATTGCTCCATGCTATATTATCTTCTGTTTTGGACATTATTAGGCTTTATTATCCACTTTTATATTATTTTTGGGACTAACCTATTAACCGGAGGCCCAGCCCAGAATTGCTGTTTTCTTGCCTATTTTAGGGTTTCGAAGAAAAGGAATACCAAACGGAGTCCAAACGGAATGAAACCTTCGGGAATGTGATTTTTGGAACGGACAAGATTCAGGAAACTTGGACCCTACGTCAAGCAACGAACAGGGAGTCCACGAGGTAGGGGGTGCGCCTACCCCCCAGGCGCGCCCTCCACCCTCGTGGGCCCCATGTTGCTCCACCGACGTACTTCTTCCTCCTAGATATACCTACGTACCTCCAAACGATCAGATACAGAGCCAAAACCCTAATCCCACCGCCGTAACTTTCTGTATCCATGAGATCCCATCTTGGGGCCTGTTCCGGAGCTCCGCAGGAGGGGGCATCGATCACGGAGGGCTTCTACATCAACACCATAGCCTCTCCGATGAAGTGTGAGTAGTTTACCTCAGACCTTCGGGTCCATAGTTATTAGCTAGATGGCTTCTTCTCTCTTTTTGGATCTCAGTACAAAGGTCTCCTCCTCTCTTGTGGAGATCTATTCGATGTAATCTTTTTTTACGGTGTGTTTGTTGAGACCGATGAATTGTGGGTTTATGGTCAAGTTTATCTATGAACAATATTTGAATCTTCTCTGAATTCTTTTATGTATGATTGGTTATCTTTGCAAGTCTCTTCGAATTATCAGTTTGGTTTGGCCTACTAGATTGATCTTTCTTGCAATGTGAGAAGTGCTTAGCTTTGGGTTCAATCTTGCGGTGTCCTTTCCCAGTGATAGTAGGGGCAGCAAGGCACGTATTGTATTGTTGCCACTAAGGATAACAAGATGGGGTTTTCATCATATTGTATAAGTTTATCCCTCTACATCATGTCATCTTGCTTAAGGCGTTACTCTGTTCTTATGAACTTAATACTCTAGATGCATGCTGGATAGCGGTCGATGTGTGGAGTAATAGTAGTAGATGCAGGCAGGAGTCGGTCTACTTGTCTCGGACGTGATGCGTATATACATGATCATACCTAGATATTCTCATAATTATGCTCAATTCTGTCAATTGCTCAACAGTAATTTGTTCACCCACCGTAAAATACTTATGCTCTTGAGAGAACCCACTAGTGAAACCTATGGCCCCCGGGTCTACCTTCATCATATTAAATCTTCCAATACTTAGTTATTTTCATTGCTTTTATTTTACTTTGCATCTTTATCATAAAAATACCAAAAATATTACATTATCATATCTATCAGATCTCACTCTCGTAAGTGATCGTGTAGGGATTGACAACCCCTTATCGCGTTGGTTGCGATGATTTATTTGTTTTGTGTAGGTGCGAGGGACTCACGCGTAGCCTCCTACTGGATTGATACCTTGGTTCTCAAAAACTAAGGGAAATACTTACGCTACTTTGCTGCACCACCCTTTCCTCTTTAAGGGAAAACCAACGCAAGTGCTCAAGAGGTAGCAAGAAGGATTTCTGGCGCCGTTGCCGGGAGGTCTACGCAAAAGTCAACATACCAAGTACCCATCACAAACCCTTATCTCCCGCATTACATTATTTGCCATTTGCCTCTCGTTTTCCTCTCCCCCACTTCACCCTTGCCATTTTATTCGCCCTCTCTCTCTCCATCCTCCGTCTCTTTACCTATTTGCCTCTTTTTGCCCGTTCTTCATTTGCTTGTGTGTTGGATTGCTTGCTTGTCACGATGGCTCAAGATAACACTAAATTGTGTGACTTTACCAATACCAACAACAATGATTTTATTAGCACTCCGATTGCTCCTCTTACCGATGCTGAATCTTGTGAAATTAATGCTGCCTTGCTGAATCTTGTCACGAAAGATCCGTTTTCCGGCCTTCCTAGTGAAGATGTCGTTACCCATCTAAATAGCTTCGTTGATTTGTGTGATATGCAAAAGAAGAAAGATGTTGATAATGATATTGTTAAATTGAAGCTATTTCCTTTTTTTGCTTAGAGATCGTGCTAAAGCTTGGTTTTCGTCTTTGCTTAAAAATAGTATTGACTCTTGGAATAAGTGCAAAGATGATTTTATCTCTAAGTATTTTCCTCCCGCTAAGATCATCTCTCTTAGAAACGATATTATGAATTTTAAGCAACTTGATCATGAACATGTTGCACAAGCTTGGGAGAGGATGAAATTAATGATACGTAATTGCCCAACACATGGTTTAAATTTGTGGATGATTATACACTTTTTTTTATGCCGGATTGAATTTTGCTTCTAGAAATATTTTAGATTCGGCCGCGGGAGGCACTTTTATGGAAATCACTTTAGGAGAAGCTACTAAACTCCTAGATAATATTATGGTTAATTATTCTCAATGGCACACTGGAAGATCTACTAATAAGAAAGTGCATGCGATAGAAGAAATTAATGTTTTGAGTGGAAGGATGGATGAACTTATGAAATTATTTGCTAATAAAAGTGTTTCTTCTGATCCTAATGATATGCCCTTGTCTACTTTGATCGAGAATAATAATGAATCTATGGATGTGAATTTTGTTGGTAAGAACAATTTTGGTAACAACGCGTATAGAGGAAACTTTAATCCTAGGCCTTATCCTAGCAATTCCTCTAATAATTATGGTAATTCCTACAACAATTCTTATGGAAATTATAATAAGATGCCCTCTGATTTTGAATCTAATATTAACGAATTTATTACTTCGCAAAAGAATTTCAATGCTTTGATTGAAGAAAAATTGCTTAAGATTGATGAGTTGGCTAGGAACGTTGATATAATTTCCCTTGATGTTGCTTCTTTAAAACTTAGATCTATTCCACCCAAGCATGATATCAATGAATCTCTCAAAGCCATGAGAATTTCCATTGATGAGTGCAAAGAAAGAACCGCTAGGATACATGCTAAGAAAGATTCCTTTATAAGAGCGTGTTCTTCCAGTTTCCATGATAATAAAGATGAAGATCTAAAAGTTATTGATGTGTCCCCTATTAAATCTTTGTTTTGCAATATGAATCTTGATAATGATGGGACTGATTATGATCCACCTTTACCTAGAAGGCGTTCCAAACATTCAGAGTGTTTAGATCTTGATGCTAAATTTGATAAAAGTGGGATTGAAGAGATCAAAACTCTTGATGTTAATGAACCTACTATTTTGGATTTCAAGGAATTTAATTATGATAATTGCTCTTTGATAGATTGTATTTCCTTGTTACAATCCGTGCTAAACTCTCCTCATGCTTATAGTCAAAATAAGGCTTTTACCAAACATATCGTTGGTACTTTGATGCAATCTTATGAAGAAAAACTTGAGTTGGAAGTTTCTGTCCCTAGAAAACTTTATGATGAGTGGGAACCAACTATTAAAATTAAAATTAAAGATCATGAATGCTATGCTTTGTGTGATTTGGGTGCTAGTGTTTCCATGATTCCAAAGACTTTGTGTGAGTTGTTAGGATTCTGTGATTTTGACGATTGCTCTTTAAACTTGCACCTTGCGGATTCCATTATTAAGAAACCTATGGGAAGAATTAATGATGTTCTTATTGTTGCAAATAGGAATTATGTGCCCGTAGATTTTATTGTTCTTGACATAGATTGCAATCCTTCATGTCCTATTATTCTTGGTAGACCTTTCTTTAGAATGATTGGTGCAATTATTGATATGAAGGAAGGAAATATTAGATTCCAATTTCCGTTAAGGAAATGCATGGAACACTTTCCTAGAAAGAAAATTAAATTACTTTATGAATCTATTATGAGAGCCACTTATGGATTGCCTACCAAAGATGGCAATACCTAGATCTATCCTTGCTTTTTATGCCTAGCTAGGGGCGTTAAATGATAGCGCTTGTTGGGAGGCAACCCAATTTTATTTTTATTCCTTGCTTTTTGCTCCTGTTTAGTAATAAATAATTTATCTAGCCTCTGTTTTGGTTGTGTTTTTTGTGTTTAATTAATGTTTGTGCCAAGTAGAACCGTTGGGAAGACTTGGGGGAAGTCTTGTTAATCCTGCTGTAAAAAACAGAAACTTTAGCACTCACGAGAACTGCTGCCATATGATTAATAGATAAATTCATATTTAAATTTCAGGGCATTTGGAGAACTTTATTTTCGGGGTATTTTTATATTGCACGGATAATTCAGATAACAGACAGAAAAATACTATTTTTTTATTTAATATAAATAACAGAAAGTAAAAGGAGGGTACAAAGAGTTGTGCCTTCTAGTTTCATCCCTCTCATGCTCATCAAAAGGAATCCACTAACAAGGTTCATCAAGTCTTGTTAACGGACTCATTCCGAATAATATGGAACCGGAGAAATTTCGAATAACACCATGTTACCTCAACGGGGATACGCACATCCCCAATAATAAGAATATCATATTTCTTCTTGACAATAGGAAGAGGAAATTCAAAATCTCCAAATATAATCGATGGAATTTTTCCAATAGAGTTGATACTATGAATTTGAAGTTGTTTCCTCGGAAAGTGTACCGTATGCTCATTACCATTAACATGAAAAGTGACATTTCCTTTAGTGCAATCAATAACAGCCCCCGCTGTCGTGGTTCTAAGTCTGACAATAATGTAGGGGGGTAGGTATAGAGAGGCAAGATCTTAGCTATGGAGAAGTTGTAAGCACACGAGGTTTACGAGTTCAGGCCCTTCTCGGAGGAAGTAATAGCCCTACGTCTCGGAGCCCAGAGGCGGTCGACTGGATTATGCGTGTATGGTTTATAGGGGTGCGAACCCTTTACACTGAGGAGGGGGTGGCTTATATAGAGTTCGCCGGACCCCTCAGACCCTCAGTTGTGCAGGGTTTAAATACATTAAGGTCAGGCGTTACTGGTAACGCCCCTAATAAAGTGCTATGATGACCATAAAGGCTACTTAATAGCCGGCCGTTAGCATGCGGAGTGCCTTTAGGTCTCCTGGCCGTCGAGTGGTTTGGTCTTGGTCGAGTGTCTTCGAGTCCGTCGAGTGGAACACCTCTAAGTCGATTGAAAGGTGATTTCTTCTAGAGATGTCCTTGGGTAGGGCAGTTGGGACAGGTCCATGACCCTACCCTAGGTACATAGCTTCATCATTAGCCCCCGAATGGATCGAGGTTTGAGTGGGGAAGGAGTTGAGAATTTCCTCGACTCATTTTTCATGCCATGAGCATATCTGGTTTTGGATCAATGAACCTGAGTGATGACAGCAACTTCCTTTTCAGTCGCCTTGATCCATTCTTAGTTTTTTTTGTCGAGTGAGTTTCTTTACTTGAAAGGCTCCGAGTAACGATGCGGAGGAGATCTTCGGTCTGACAAGTTGTTCTGCTGCCTGCAGATTTCGCGGGATCCGAATTTTGGGTAGCGCGTGGGACGGGGGAGGCCGTAGTAATCGGATGGGATAGGGCGGAGCCGCCTCGATCCCCGTGCCATCTTTTTCGCCACGTATCATGTGCGCGATTGTTACGGGATTTGATAGGACCGCCTGGGCCTACCAGTCAGCCACTCGGAAGCAGCCTCATATAAGGCGTCGGATCGGGGTCTCTTGAACAGTGCGTCCCCATTATCTCTTCTCCTCTTCACGCTCCTTCGCCGCGCTCGCTCTCACCTCAGCGCCACCGCTCCGTACGTGTCTCGCCGGTGACGATGGGGAAGGAGAAGACAACGGCTCTAGAGCGGGCAAAGAAGGCGACGGCAAAAGCAAAGGGGAAGGCGACCAGTCGGGGTGGATCTTCCTCGCGAACCGGCCTGCCAAAGGGCTGGATCCAGGGCGACTGGATCCGCTCGACGATCACTCAAGAGGATCTCGACGACCTAGCCGAAGGAGGGCTGATCCCCCATGAATCAGCGCGGCTTCCGGGGAAGGAATCCGAGCCGCAACCTCGGGAGGGTGAGCGCGTTCTCCTTGCCACCCACGTCGACCATGGATTTTCCTTGCCTCCTCACCCTTTCTTTCGGGGATTTCTGAACTTCTTTGGGGCACAACTCCACCACTTCACTCCCAACACAATCGTTTATCTCGCCGCTTTCGTTTCTTTGTGTGAGAATTTCCTGGGTTGTCGGCCTCACTGGGGTCTTTTCAAGCACATTTTCACTTGTCGCTCTCAGACGGTGAAAAAGGCCAATCCGAGTGACGAGAGAACTCAAGTGATTCAGATGTGTGGGGGTCTTGGTGTTCAGATGAGAGGGAAAAGTTCCTTTCCGGCCATGATTCTTCCCGACTCGGTTCGTGGATGGCAGTCGACCTGGTTTTACTACAAAGACCAGTCGACGCCAGGGCAGTCGACTGACCTCCCTCCTTTTACCATGGACCGAGTGAGGAAACCCTCCTCTTTGAAGGTGTTCCTGGAGGAGAAGGCGCAGGTGAGGGTGCTGGTCGAGCGAGTGGTCCAGCTTATCCGTGACGGGGTCACCGGTATGGATCTCTTGGAGGTCTTCCTCCAACGGCGCATCCAACCTCTTCAAGCCCGAGACCATCCAATGTGGATGTATTCGGGTCTTGACGACTCCACTCGGATTCACCCGGAGGAGGTCGATGACGACACACTGGAGAAGTGGCTGTCGGGCATGACCGGAAACAAGGACAACCCTAGGGGAGCCAGGAGAGTTCCTCCATTCGACTAGTCCCATGTACCAGAGAAGGTCCGATTCCGAGCTTTTGATTGTAATCTGAATTCACTCGCGCAGCTGTCTATACCGCGTCGACTGACTTTATTCTTCCTGCTTTCTTTCAGGCCTTTATCGAAATGTATTCAATGCCTAACGGAGAGCAAAAGCAAGATCTGGAAGGAGAGGCGAGCGGCGGCGACAGTGGCGAATGGACTTCTGACGGTGAAGGGGACGGATAAAGCGACGACTCAAGTGACGAAGAAGAAGTCGAGTCGCCTCCTCGCAGGGAGAGCGATCCAAGCTTGACCAAGAATGACCGAGCGCCCACGAAAAGGCGACTGCTCACGCTGGTCAGTCTTCAGAGCGTCCTTGGATCTCTTCACCGACCCCGACCGAAAAAGCGCCAAAGCATCCCAAAGTTGCAGAGCCGAAGACTCGGAAGGCATTGCCGAAGATTAAGATTGACATCCTCGTCGCTTCTGCGTGAGTGTCTCCCTTTGTATTCACTCGACGCCCCGTGCTGTTTGTTTTTCTTGTTTTAACCAGACGAACTTTGGAACTAGCAGCGCTGCTACTTCCGGGACCTCAGCTTACAGGGACGAGGATGAGGTAATGGAGGATGTGGTCACTTCCAATCTGGGTATGATTTCTGCCATTCTGTCTTTATTTGGTCGACTCAACTGCAATGTGCACCATTGGGTGAGGTGATTTTGGCGATTGAAATTTGCACAGCTCCCAACATTATTGACCTCCCCGATGATGATGAAGAGCCCGAGAGGCCTTTCACGAGGAAGAATAGGCAAGTGTGACGCCCTCGATTCAATCGTACACTAATCATACACGCAAATGTGTACGATCAAGATCAAGGACTCACGGGAAGATATCACAACACAACTCTAGACACAAATTAAAATAATACAAGCTTTATATTACAAGCCAGGGGCCTCGAGGGCTCGAATACATCAGCTTGAATACAAACGAGTCAGCGGAAGCAATAATATCTGAGTACAGACATGAGTTAGACAAGTTTGCCTTAAGAAGGCTAGCACAAAACAACAACGATCGAAAAGGCAAGGCCTCCTGCCTGGGAGCCTCCTAACTACTCTTGGTCATCGGCGTCCGTCACGTGGTAGTGGGCACCCTCGGGGTAGCAGCCGTCGTCAAAGGTGGCATCTGGCTCCTGGACTCCACCATCTGGTTGCAACAACCAGAAAGAAGAAAGAAGGGGGAAAAGGGGGAACAAAGCAACTGTGAGTACTCATCCAAAGTACTCGCAAGCAAGGATCTACACTACAGATGCAACATTATCAAAGAGGGGTTGTATATGTGGACTGGGCTGCAGAAATGCCAGAATAGAGAGAAGGCCTAGTCCTATCGAAGACTAGCATCTTCTGGAAACCACCATCTTGCAGCAAACAAGAGGGAGTAGAGTAGCATAAAGTAAAGTGGTAGTAGTGTTATCAACCTCGGCCAGAGATCCTTTCTCGACTCCCTGCGAGAAAGCAATCCCAGAGCCATACTATCCAGTTATCATCACAATCAAATCCTCATCTCCATCCAGTTCTCATCACAAGTATCCAGTTCTAGTTGTATCGATCGGGATACAACTCCAAGTGTCCGTTACCGTAGGACAGGCTATCGATAGATGTTTTCTTCCCTGCAGGGGTGCACCAACTTACCCACCACGCTCGCTTAACTCCGGCCGGACACACTTTCCAGGGTCATGCCCGGCCTCGGCCAAACAATACGCCGCAACCCGACCTAGACTTAACAGAGAGGTCAGCACGCCGGACTAAACCTATGCCCCCAGGGGTCATGGGCCATCTCCCCGGGAACTCCTGCACGTTGCGTGGGCGGCCGGTGAGCAGACCTAGCTACCTCCCTAAAAAGGCAGGAGCTTACCAGTCCAACCCGGCGCGCGCCGCTCCGTCGCTGACGTCTATTAAGCTTTGGCTGATGTATACGACGCAGAACGCCCATACTATGCCCACGTGATGGTTAGTGCTATCAGGCCAGAGGCCCCTCGGATCAAATATCCAAATCGTAGTGGATTAGGAACGCGCGGTAACAAGCAGAGACTCACGAAAGATGTGACCCCGTTGCCCCGTCTCGAGGACTTGCGGCAAGGGCTAAGAATGCCCGGCCACGCCTCGTAATTATCTCACGGGCACCTTCCAGGTCAACCCGTCTCCACATCACTTTCCAAGTAACAGTTGTAAAGTCCAAGTATCCGTGTGTCGAAACATCAAGGGGAAAACCCAAGGAATCACCCTCGGTGGGTTCCACTCAATGTAATCATCAAGGTGAACGTAGAGGAATCACCCTCGGTTCACACTTGAGGGGTTGCACGACAGAGTCGTATCGGAAGTGGTTAAAGAGGAAATCACCCTCGATGACCACGACCGAATAGCTACACTACAGGGTTAACATCAGAAGTGTTGTAGAGGTCTCACCCTCGGCACTCGATAGTAACCCAGTAGTGTCGAGCAACTAAGGGGAAAGTGATGTGCGGTGTCGGGGCCTGGTCTTCGATCCCGTTGATCGGGTCTTCTGATTATCCAGCGGGGCAGTCGGGACAAGGCGGGGGTCACTGATGGATCACTAACCAACCTATACTAAGCAGTTTAGGATAAGTAGGTAAGGTAACAATAAGCAGGTTACAAAAGGAGGCTATGCATCAGAATAGGAGCAAACAATAACAATAGCAAAATCTAATGCAAGCATGAGAGAATGGAATGGGCGATATCGGGATGATCAAAGGGGGGGCTTGCCTGGTTGATCTGGCAAGAAGGGGTCGTTGTCGACGACGTAGTCGATCACCGGGGCATCAGCGGCCTCGGGGTCTACCGGAGAGAAGAGGGGGAAGAAACAGTAAATACATAGCAAACAGAGGTAACACTAAGCATGACATGACGATACGTAGCACTAAGCGTGTTCTAACGCGGTCCTAGACGTTATAGGGGAAGGGGGAAATCAACCGGGAAGGTGTTCCCGGTTCCGGACCTGTGTCAGACAGATGACCGGAGGGGAAAGTTCCATGTTCAGCATGCTAGGGGCATGTGACAGATGAACGGACCGCGTATTCGGATTCGTTGGATTTTTCTGAGCAACTTTCATATAGAAAACATTTTCATCGGAGTTACGGTTTAAAAGTTACGGATTTTCAAAGTTTAAACCAATTTCTGAATTATTTTAAAAGCAGAAAAGGAAAACATGACGTCAGCATGACGTGCTGATGACATCAGCAGTCAACAGACTCGCTGACCAGGTCAAACTGACCTGTGGGTCCAGTGGGACCCACTGGTCAGTGACTGGACTAATTAAACAGTGTTAATTGGACTAATCTAATACTAATTATCAAGCGGGGCCCACTGTCAGTGCCTAATTGGTGAATAGATTAATTAGTCAATTTAATTAACACATTTTCTATTTATCTAAAACATTTTATTGACTCGGCCCCACATGTCAGTGGGTTGACTCAGTCAACGAGTCAACTGGGCCCACCCGTCAGTGGCTCAGCGGGCCCCATACGTCAGCGCCAGGTCAGCCTCACCGGCGTTGGCGCCGGAAGTACTTCGGCGAGCCTCCCGCGGCGGCGCACGTCGGGAGAGGGGGTCGGGTTTCGCGCACAGGGGGTTTCCGGGGTCGTAGCTAGGCGCGTTCGACGCGGTTCGACGTCCCACGCAAGATGGAGGCGACGGCCGGGGCCAGGAACGACCGGAACGGCGCCGGCGACGAGTAGAAACGGCGCCGGAGTACGGGCGCGAGCGGGTTCAGCGTTAGAGCGCGCGAGCGGCCAAACTAACCAACTAGGCGGGGTCTACGGCGCTCCAGGAGCTCGTCGGAGCTACTAGCTCGAGCGGAGGAGCTCGGTGGCGAGCCCTACGATGGCAATGGCGGACGGCGGAGCTCGGCTTGCGGGCGAGCTGGCTACGGCGAAAGGCACGGCGCGAGGAGAGGAAAGGAGGAAGGGAGGAGCTCACCGGGCGGCACGCACGATGGCCCTCGGAGGTTTAGTAGCAGCTGTGCAGTGGATCGACGCCGGCGAGCTCCTGTGATCCGAAGTGGAAGACGAGGCCGGGGCAGCGTTCCGGGGCGCCCGGCGTCCTGCGGCTCATCGGGGAGGCGTAGTCGAGGGAGGCGGAGCGGTTGGACACGAGGAGGTCGCGAGGAAAACACGGTGGCCGCATGAACGACGGAGAACGGCGGCGATGGCGCTCAGGTGAGGCGGGCGAGCGAGACAGGGAGGGGGAGGAGCGCGTGGATCTGGGAGGCAGAAGAGGGGAGTGGAGGTAGGTGGGGAGGAGGCCGAGGCGTCAAGG
>NC_041392.1:110851509-110860447 GCF_002162155.2 Triticum dicoccoides | reverse complement strand
CGCAAGCGCGGGTCGGTCGAACAGGAGAAGGGGGAAGGCGACCGGGGAGGGGGAGTGGTCGGGCCGACTTGGCTGGGCCAAGGCCCAGGGAAGGCATGGGGGCGCTGTGGGCCGTCCGGCTGGCCGACTGGGCCTGCCTAGCGGCTAAGGCCCAAGCAGAGAGGGGGGGGGGGGCTGTGGGTCGCCGAGGCCCAAGGGGAGGCCAGGGCTCTCCCACCCCCTCTTCTTTTCCCTTTTTTTAAACAGCTTTTGCATTTTCTTTTCTTTTTCTTTTAGCCAATAAAGACTTTGCAAAAAAATTATGCCATTGGACAAAATAATCTCAAAGAATTATTAGGCACTGCCAAAAAAAGATTGTGAGGCTTTAGAAATAGTTTGCCATTTTCATAAATTAAAAAGGCATTTAATTTATTTCTTAGGCCACTGTTTGAAGTAGCTTAGGCCACTCAAACCTTTTTGCAAAAATGTTGGTTCACCACCAATATTAGTTGTGGAATATTCTGCACATGATGAACATTTTTGTTTTCATGTCTGAGCATTTTGAATTTCAGACAAAATTTGAATTTGAATTCAACTGGAATGTGAAAGAACATGAGACAATAATGATCAGGCACATGTTTAGCAAAAAGATTAACTTAACCCCAGGGGTTACTGTAGCATCATTACACCGGGGTGTTACAACTCTCCTCCTCTAAAAGAAATTCTCGTCCCGAGAATTAAGAGGTAGAAGGGAAAAGATCGGGGTATTCAGCCCGGAGGTTATCTTCGCGTTCCCAAGTGGCTTCCTCTTTAGTATGATTCGACCATTGCACCTTGAGGAACTTAGTAACCTTCTGGCGGGTTCGACGTTCAGCTTCTTCAAGAATGCAGATCGGATGCTCCTTGTATGTGAGATCATCTTGAATTTCAATCAATTCCGGATCCACTTCACGCTCCGGATCCTTGAAGCATCGACGAAGTTGCGACACATGGAAGACGTCATGAACGTGAGAGAACTGAGGTGGCAACTCCAGTTGATGAGCCACCAGTCCACGACGGGCGAGAATACGGAAGGGACCAATGTAGCGAGGAGCTAACTTTCCCTTGACTCTGAACCGATGAGTGCCTCTCAAAGGAGTGACACGCAGATAAGCTTGTTCACCAGGTTGATAAGTTGAACCCCAGTGTTTCCGGTCATAGTTGCTCTTCTGGCGGGATTGGGCCGCCTTGAGATTATCCCGGACAATGCGAACCTGCTCTTCAGCTTGTTGAATAATGTCCGGACCAATGAGTGCTCGTTCCCCAGTTTCTGACCAATTCAGAGGGGTTCGGCACTTACGTCCATAAAGCACTTCAAAGGGTGCCATCTTCAAGCTGGCTTGATAGCTGTTGTTATAAGAGAACTCCGCATAAGGGAGAGATTCTTCCCACTTCTTGCCGAAAGAAATAACACAAGCTCGAAGCATGTCTTCAAGAATTTGATTGACTCGCTCGACTTGGCCTTGGGATTGGGGATGATAAGCAGTGCTCCAGGTAATATGAGTTCCCATTGCCTCTTGGAAACTATCCCAGAACTTAGAAGTGAAAATACTGCCGCGGTCTGAACTGATCTCCTTCGGAATGCCGTGGAGTGACACAATTCGGGAGATATACAAGGTTGCCAATTGACTAGCAGTGATAGTCTCCTTGACTGGCAGAAAGTGAGCAACCTCCGAGAATTGGTCGATGACGACAAAGATAGCATCGTTACCTTTCTGAGACTTGGGAAGGCCAGTGACGAAGTCCATTTGAATCTTATCCCACTTCCATTCAGGAATCGGAAGCGGTTGCAGAAGTCCAGCCGGTTTCTCATGTTCTGCTTTGACGCGACGGCAAACGTCACATTCTTCGATATATCGGGCAATGTCTTGCTTCATCTTAGACCACCAGTACTTCTGACGGATGTCAAGATACATCTTGGTACTTCCCGGATGAATAGAGAGAGGGGTGTCATGCGCTTCTTTCATCACCTTCTCTGTCATAAGCTCGAACCGGGGTACGACAATGCGATCTCTGAAGTATAAGGTTCCATCCTCACCAAGTGAGAAATCTCTGGATTTCTCTAAGGCAAGATCCTTTTTCATCAGATCAACATGAGCATCTTTGGCTTGAGCAGACTTGATTGCTTTCAGAAGAGTTGGTTCCAAAACAAGGTTATTCAGAGAACCCTGTGGAACTAGTTGAAGGTTCAGCTTGCATAGCTCTTCATAAAGGCGGGGTTGAGCTTTGTAGACCTGGTGATTATTGTAATAAGACTTTCGGCTTAGGGCATCGGCCATTACATTAGCCTTGCCAGGTGTATAAGATATACCGCAGTTGTAGTCAGCAATAGCTTCCATCCATTGCTGCTGACGGAGGTTCAGATCTGGCTGAGTAAACAGGTACTTCAGACTCTGATGATCAGTGAAGATCTCACAACGATTACCGAGAAGGTATTGTCGCCATAGCTTCAATGCAAAGATAACCGCTGCAAGCTCAAGGTCATGAACCGGGTAGTTTTCTTCGTGAGGACGCACTTGACGGGAGGCATAGGCAATCACCCTGCGCCCTTGCATTAGAACATAGCCTAATTCTTGACGTGAAGCGTCACAATAGATGACAAAGTCCTTGCGAGAATCAGGGGGAGCAAGCACTGGGGCAGAAGTCAGTTTATCCTTGAGTGCCTGGAAACTTTCCTGACATTTGTCTGTCCAATCGAACTTAACGCCTTTGTGAAGCAGATTAGTCAGTGGCTTGGCGATCTTGGAGAAGTTCTCGACAAAGCGGCGACAATAGCTGGCCAGTCCGAGAAAGCTTCTGACTTGCTTGACAGTCTTTGGAGGGGTCCAGTCAAGAATAGCCTGAACGCGCTCTGGGTTGACGGCAATACCATCCTTGGAGATAACATGACCAAGGTAGGTGACTTCGGGTAACCAGAATTCACATTTGGAATACTTGGCATAAAGTTGATGCTCTCGAAGCTTCTCCAGAACAAGACGAAGATGTTCAGCATGTTCTTCTTTATTCTTCGAATATACCAGTATATCATCCAGATAGACTACGATGAACTTGTCGAGGTAATCCATGAATATATAGTTCATCAGACGAGAGAATGTAGCTGGAGCATTGGTTAAACCGAATGACATGACGGTGTACTCGTAAGAACCATAACGAGTCACAAATGCGGTCTTTGGAATATCCTCTTCACGAACACGGATCTGGTGGTAACCCAACCTCAAGTCGAGTTTAGAGAATATCGATGAACCAGCCACTTGATCATACAGATCATTGATCCGAGGAAGGGGATATTTGTTTTGAATTGTAGCTTGGTTGATAGGACGATAGTCTTGGACCAAACGGTTCGTACCGTCCTTCTTCTTGACGAAGAGAGAAGGTGCTCCCCAAGCAGAGGAACTTGGACGAATGAAACCCTTGTGAAGAGATTTGTCGATTTCCTCCTTAAGCTCAAGGAGTTCATGAGGTGGCATCTTGTAGGGTCGTTTTGCAATAGGAACGGTGCCTGGTTTCAAGTCGATGACGAACTCGACAGCCCGGGCAGGGGGTATTCCTGGAAGTTCTTCTGGAAATACGTCTTGGAAGTTGCGAACGACTGGAATCTTTTCAATTCCCTCAAGAGGTGCCGCGTTCAACGCATTCAAAGCATAAAGTCGTGCTTCAGTGTTTTGAACAAGCTGAGCATGGTAGCTTACTATCTCATCGGAAGGATGTAGGAGGTGAACGACCTTGGTGGCGCAAACGATAGAGGCAGTATGCGCTTTCAACCATTCCATTCCCAGAATGAGGTCAATATTGGAAGAATCAAGAATAATGGGAGAAACACGAAATTCCAACCCTTCAATTTCAACAGGGACGTCGCGACCAATCATGGTAGTTCGACACTGACCCGCAGGGGTGCGTACCACTATCGGAGTGTTCATGGGCTCGCAACGAATGTCATGTGCGTAAGCAAAATTTTCTGACATGAATGAATGTGATGCTCCTGAATCGAATAAAACAGAAGCCGGTACTGAATTAACAAGATGAGTACCCATCACAGTGGCAGGCTGGTCTTGAGCTTCATTCAGATCAACATGATTAGCCTGACCATGACCATAAGGTCTGGCATTATTGTTATGGGGCTGATTGTTACGGCCAGTTGAAGGTAGAGCCAGCTGGCTCTTTTTCTGAGTGCACTCTTTAGCAAGGTGGTCGGGGCGGCCACATCTGAAGCACAGACCATCATTGGGATCGGGAGCAGGAGCTTGGGATGGTACATCTCGAAGAGGCTGCCTCTCTGGTGGAGGAGGCAGACGAGGTGCAGCATAGGACTGTCTTGGTGTAGGGGCAGTTGGACGATACATGCTGTGGGGAATCCATATCCGACGCTTCTGCGCTGACGGGCCCGAAGATGGGCCAGCGTCACGGCTACGCCTGAGGGATCCCTGGTGTTCCTGAAGACCAGTCTCAACCTGAATAGCCTTGTTCACCAAGGTGGCGAAGTCGGCAAAGTCATGAACGAGCAATGCTAGCTTAATATCAGGGTGAAGTCCATCACGAAACTTCTCTTGCTTACGAGCATCAGTTGCAATGTCTTCTTCAGCATAACGTGACAAGTCCAGAAATTCCCGTTGATAAGCATCTACAGTCTTGTTGCCTTGGGTGAGGTTGCGGAACTCTCGCTTCTTCCTGTCCATGGTTCCCTGAGGAATGAAACGGGCACGGAAGGCAGCTTGGAAATCCGGCCAAGTAATGACCGTTCCAGCAGGTAGGGTACGCCTGTGGCTGTCCCACCATTGAGCAGCAGGACCCTTCAGAAAGAAAGATGCGAAGGTGACATAGTTGGCAGGGGCAACACTAGCAGACTCCATTTCATATGTGATGTCGCGGAGCCAGTCATCAGCATCAAGGGGTTGAGTTGAGCTGCGGTAGATAGATGGGTTGAGGCGCATGAAGTCCTGCAGAGTTACTCGGGTTGGATGTTGATTCATGTTCGGACGAGGAAACTGAGCCATCATTCCTTCTATGAACTGGCGAGTTAACTCAAACTGTTGCCTCATTCCAGTAAAGAATTCAGGCGGTGGTGGGTCGTTGGCACCACAGCCACGACCAGCGGGTCTAACCATCCTGCTAACATGTAACAGGGGTAGTTCAGCATTGAGCATTTGCAAAGATAAGGATCATTCATGATGAAAACATGCATAATGAAGGAGGTACGATGGATTCCACTCCGTAGTCAACACGACAGGGTGTGCACTACTCAAAAAGCTATTCTAAGGAATAACTATGGCTTCATCCAACTTCGGGGTGAATGTGGTCACGGGATCCTAATGTTAGTAAATTCATTTAACCCGAGTAGAAGAGAGTTCAGAGTCCCAGAGTATAGACGAGGAGTAAAAGATGCTAATACCACCCATATGGCGACGTGGGCCCGTAAGCCACACAGCCAATGTTAGTAAAAGTTTTCAGTGACTAAACTCAACTTCGGCCAAGGAGTTGGAAAGGGGGCTACCTACAGGCAGTCGGCTCTGATACCAACTTGTGACGCCCTCGATTCAATCGTACACTAATCATACACGCAAATGTGTACGATCAAGATCAAGGACTCACGGGAAGATATCACAACACAACTCTAGACACAAATTAAAATAATACAAGCTTTATATTACAAGCCAGGGGCCTCGAGGGCTCGAATACATCAGCTTGAATACAAACGAGTCAGCGGAAGCAATAATATCTGAGTACAGACATGAGTTAGACAAGTTTGCCTTAAGAAGGCTAGCACAAAACAACAACGATCGAAAAGGCAAGGCCTCCTGCCTGGGAGCCTCCTAACTACTCTTGGTCGTCGGCGTCCGTCACGTGGTAGTGGGCACCCTCGGGGTAGCAGCCGTCGTCAAAGGTGGCATCTGGCTCCTGGACTCCACCATCTGGTTGCAACAACCAGAAAGAAGAAAGAAGGGGGAAAAGGGGGAACAAAGCAACCGTGAGTACTCATCCAAAGTACTCGCAAGCAAGGATCTACACTACAGATGCAACATTATCAAAGAGGGGTTGTATATGTGGACTGGGCTGCAGAAATGCCAGAATAGAGAGAAGGCCTAGTCCTATCGAAGACTAGCATCTTCTGGAAACCACCATCTTGCAGCAAACAAGAGGGAGTAGAGTAGCATAAAGTAAAGTGGTAGTAGTGTTATCAACCTCGGCCAGAGATCCTTTCTCGACTCCCTGCGAGAAAGCAATCCCAGAGCCATACTATCCAGTTATCATCACAATCAAATCCTCATCTCCATCCAGTTCTCATCACAAGTATCCAGTTCTAGTTGTATCGATCGGGATACAACTCCAAGTGTCCGTTACCGTAGGACAGGCTATCGATAGATGTTTTCTTCCCTGCAGGGGTGCACCAACTTACCCACCATGCTCGATTGACTCCGGCCGGACACACTTTCCAGGGTCATGCCCGGCCTCGGCCAAACAATACGCCGCAACCCGACCTAGACTTAACAGAGAGGTCAGCACGCCGGACTAAACCTATGCCCCCAGGGGTCATGGGCCATCTCCCCGGGAACTCCTGCACGTTGCGTGGGCGGACGGTGAGCAGACCTAGCTACCTCCCTAAAAAGGCAGGAGCTTACCAGTCCAACCCGACGCGCGCCGCTCCGTCGCTGACGTCTATTAAGCTTTGGCTGATGTATACGACGCAGAACGCCCATACTATGCCCACGTGATGGTTAGTGCTATCAGGCCAGAGGCCCCTCGGATCAAATATCCAAATCGTAGTGGATTAGGAACGCACGGTAACAAGCAGAGACTCACGAAAGATGTGACCCCGTTGCCCCGTCTCGAGGACTTGCGGCAAGGGCTAAGAATGCCCGGCCACGCCTCGTAATTATCTCACGGGCACCTTCCAGGTCAACCCGTCTCCACATCACTTTCCAAGTAACAGTTGTAAAGTCCAAGTATCCGTGTGTTCAAACATCAAGGGGAAAACCCAAGGAATCACCCTCGGTGGGTTCCACTCAATGTAATCATCAAGGTGAAAGTAGAGGAATCACCCTCGGTTCACACTTGAGGGGTTGCACGACAGAGTCGTATCGGAAGTGGTTAAAGAGGAAATCACCCTCGATGACCACGACCGAATAGCTACACTACAGGGTTAACATCAGAAGTGTTGTAGAGGTCTCACCCTCGGCACTCGATAGTAACCCAGTAGTGTCGAGCAACTAAGGGGAAAGTGATGTGCGGTGTCGGGGCCTGGTCTTCGATCCCGTTGATCGGGTCTTCTGATTATCCAGCGGGGCAGTCGGGACAAGGCGGGGGTCACTGATGGATCACTAACCAACCTATACTAAGCAGTTTAGGATAAGTAGGTAAGGTAACAATAAGCAGGTTACAAAAGGAGGCTATGCATCAGAATAGGAACAAACAATAACAATAGCAAAATCTAATGCAAGCATGAGAGAATGGAATGGGCGATATCGGGATGATCAAAGGGGGGGCTTGCCTGGTTGATCTGGCAAGAAGGGGTCGTTGTCGACGACGTAGTCGATCACCGGGGCATCAGCGGCCTCGGGGTCTACCGGAGAGAAGAGGGGGAAGAAACAGTAAATACATAGCAAACAGAGGTAACACTAAGCATGACATGACGATACGTAGCACTAAGCATGTTCTAACGCGGTCCTAGACGTTATAGGGGAAGGGGGAAATCAACCGGGAAGGTGTTCCCGGGTCCGGACCTGTGTCAGACAGATGACCGGAGGGGAAAGTTCCATGTTCAGCATGCTAGGGTCATGTGACAGATGAACGGACCGTGTATTCGGATTCGTTGGATTTTTCTGAGCAACTTTCATATAGAAAACATTTTCATCGGAGTTACGGTTTAAAAGTTACGGATTTTCAAAGTTTAAACCAATTTTTGAATTATTTTAAAAGCAGAAAAGGAAAACATGACGTCAGCATGACGTGCTGATGACATCAGCAGTCAACAGACTCGCTGACCAGGTCAAACTGACCTGTGGGTCCAGTGGGACCCACTGGTCAGTGACTGGACTAATTAAACAGTGTTAATTGGACTAATCTAATACTAATTATCAAGCGGGGCCCACTGTCAGTGCCTAATTGGTGAATAGATTAATTAGTCAATTTAATTAACACATTTTCTATTTATCTAAAACATTTTATTGACTCGGCCCCACATGTCAGTGGGTTGACTCAGTCAACGAGTCAACTGGGCCCACCCGTCAGTGGCTCAGCGGGCCCCATACGTCAGCGCCAGGTCAGCCTCACCGGCGTTGGCGCCGGAAGTACTCCGGTGAGCCTCCCGCGGCGGCGCACGTCGGGAGAGGGGGTCGGGTTTCGCGCACAGGGGGTTTCCGGGGTCGTAGCTAGGCGCGTTCGACGTGGTTCGACGTCCCACGCAAGATGGAGGCGACGGCCGGGGCCAGGAACGACCGGAACGGCGCCGGCGACGAGTAGAAATGGCGCCGGAGTACGGGCGCGAGCGGGTTCAGCGTTAGAGCGCGCGAGCGGCCAAACTAACCAACTAGGCGGGGTCTACGGCGCTCCAGGAGCTCGTCGGAGCTACTAGCTCGAGCGGAGGAGCTCGGTGGCGAGCCCTACGACGGCAATGGCGGACGGCGGAGCTCGGCTTGCGGGCGAGCTGGCTACGGCGAAAGGCACGGCGCGAGGAGAGGAAAGGAGGAAGGGAGGAGCTCACCGGGCGGCACGCACGATGGCCCTCAGAGGTTTAGTAGCAGCTGTGCAGTGGATCGACGCCGGCGAGCTCCTGTGATCCGAAGTGGAAGATGAGGCCGGGGCAGCGTTCCGGGGCGCCCGGCGTCCTGTGGCTCATCGGGGAGGCGTAGTCGAGGGAGGCGAAGCGGTTGGACACGAGGAGGTCGCGAGGAAAACACGGTGGCCGCGTGAACGACGGAGAACGGCG
>NC_041392.1:110847993-110851222 GCF_002162155.2 Triticum dicoccoides | reverse complement strand
CTCGTCGGGCGACGCTGACGGGGTGGTTCGGCGGCGACCGCAAGCGCGGGTCGGTCGAACAGGAGAAGGGGGAAGGCGACCGGGGAGGGGGAGTGGTCGGGCCGACTTGGCTGGGCCAAGGCCCAGGGAAGGCATGGGGGCGCTGTGGGCCATCCGGCTGGCCGACTGGGCCTGCCTAGCGGCTAAGGCCCAAGCAGAGAGGGGGGGGGGCTGTGGGTCGCCGAGGCCCAAGGGGAGGCCAGGGCTCTCCCACCCCCTCTTCTTTTCCCTTTTTTTAAACAGCTTTTGCATTTTCTTTCCTTTTTCTTTTAGCCAATAAAGACTTTGCAAAAAAATTATGCCATTGGACAAAATAATCTCAAAGAATTATTAGGCACTGCCAAAAAAAGATTGTGAGGCTTTAGAAATAGTTTGCCATTTTCATAAATTAAAAAGGCATTTAATTTATTTCTTAGGCCACTGTTTGAAGTAGCTTAGGCCACTCAAACCTTTTTGCAAAAATGTTGGTTCACCACCAATATTAGTTGTGGAATATTCTGCACATGATGAACATTTTTGTTTTCATGTCTGAGCATTTTGAATTTCAGACAAAATTTGAATTTGAATTCAACTGGAATGTGAAAGAACATGAGACAATAATGATCAGGCACATGTTTAGCAAAAAGATTAACTTAACCCCAGGGGTTACTGTAGCATCATTACACCGGGGTGTTACAGCAAGCTCCTGCAAGCAAGGTGTCACAGTCGACGCCGAGGGCGGAACCAGTCGTTCAAGACACTAGCGACGCCAATCGGGGTTCTGTTACCTTCGCCGTGCCACTGTCGAGTGCCTTGCCTTCTTTGTCGACTGCTCAGGCCCCTGTCGACCCACCTTCAGTTTTTGCGACCCATCATGTCCCAGAGGACGAAGTGAATGCTACCAAGGAGGCCATACGCTAGGCGGGCATCATGATGGAGAAGATGAAGACGGTGCGGGACGCCAGTCAAGCCGCCTACGACGCCAGCTCGGCTCTCCAAAGCAACGTTCAGGTTAGTTGGTCACCGCTTGTTCTGTTAGGATATGCTATCTAAAGAATCTTTTTGAAAATCTTTGCATCTGTACACCCACTGGGTGCGTCGATTGAATTTTTGAACTAGTGGGGGCACGCTGAGTGCACCCACTGGGTGTAGTCCCCGAGACTACAGTGGACTGCTGGCAGTCGACTGTAGTCTTTGTATTTTGTCAAGTGTAAACCGAACTGGTAGTTTGTCTCTTCCACTCGGTCTGGTCGAGTGGGATCAGAACCGGTGGGGGCACGCCAAGTGCACCCACTGGGTGTAGTCCCCGAGACCGCGGTCGACTGCTGGCAGTCGACTGTGGTCTGAGTTCTACTTTCTCTCCTCTTTTTTTACTCCCTGCACTCGACTCCGGCGGGCCGGTCGAGTGGGATTAGAACCGGTGGGGGCACGCAAAGTGCACCCACTGGGTGTAGTCCCCAAGACTATGGTGGACTGCGGGCAGTCGACCGTAGTCTTAGTACTTATTGTCTTTGTCGTTTTTCGCTGTAAAATAACCTCTCCTCTTTGCTTTCAGAAATCTTGTGATCTTGGAGCTTGCTTTGCTGACTTGGAGAAACAGCAGATCCAACTGAACCTTGACTTGGAGCTGGCCAAGACAGAGCTGCAAAAGGTCAAGGACGGCGCGGGTGGTAAGACGAGTTTTTCGACTGGTCTGTCTTAGGCTTGAGTACCCTTCTGCTCTTTCTAAATCAAGCATCATTTCTTTGAAGAAAAACTGAGAGAAGCTCTGGCGAAAAAGGATCAAGATTTGGCTGCTGCTCGAAAGGAAGCTGACGACAGAACCGCTCTGGCTGAACAGAAACTGGCTTCGGTCGGCCAGTTGGAAGAAGAGAATACCAAGATGAAATTTGCTCTGAACGAAGCTAACAAGGAGTGCACACGCTGGAAGAAGGACAATCTCAACCTGTGAGAGAAGATGGAAGGCATCACTCGCAGGAGGGACAATCTGGAGAGCTATCTGAGGAGCCTTGCCAAGAAGTTGTTCATCAAGCTTGAAGGTGCACATTTTGTTCTGACTGATATTTTTTTGTGTCGACTCAGCGTACGAAAATTGACTTATCCTTGGAGAATGCAGAGTTTTGCCAGAACTTCGAGGAGGAGACTGGGTGGATCGAACCAGGTTTGGACCCAATCAATTCTCCCGTGAAAGATGAAACTGCCATGAATCTGCTCCGACTGGAATCCCGCATCGACGGTGTTGTGGACTACTTGGCTCGACTGAAGGTCGCTACGTCACGGATCGACCCGGCACTTTGGCCAGAGGTCACGCTCCAGAATGATCTCGAGTCCCTGATGACTCGACTTAATGAGATCCCTGACCAAGTGCAGGAGTGGAAGAAATCTTCTGCCCGGTGTGGTGTTGATGTGCCTCTGTCTTTGGTTCGTATCCATTGCAAGGAGGTGCGACAAGATAAGCTGGCAGCAATCAAGGTCGCCAACACCCAGAAGCATGACTTCCGATCTTTTATGGAGACTTTCATCGCTGCAGCCACTCGGATCGCCGACGGCGTTGACCTAGACGACTTCGTCGAGCCTGCTAGTCCTCCACCCGCGGAGTGAACAAACTTTTATGCCTCGCCTTAAATTTGCCTCGGAATGTCGAGTGATTTTTGTAACCGTTAAACTCTTTCGGGCTGAATGCCCGAGCACTTCGATCTGTGGTCCGGATCCTTTGGGATTTATCTGAACTTGGTTTATCATTGAATATCTTCATGAATCCCCCGTCGAGTGGAACTCGTTCTTCATTCGAGAAAATTTTTTGTATTTGTGGCGCAGCTCCGAAGGAGAAGGAAGCAGTCGACCTGCACCTCATCGTCCTTGCGGGTCGGCGATGGAGCGTGCATTGTATTTGTGGCGAAGCTCCCCAGGAGAATGTGGCAGTAGTCCTGCACCTCGTCGTCCTTCACCACTCGGTAGGATTTTCAAATACTTAGGCGAGTACTGGACTGCAGCTAAGCCCCCGAGTGGGAGGGTCGCTTCACCACTCGGTAGGATTTTCGAATACTTAGGCGAGTACTAGACCACAGCTAAGCCCCCGAGCGGGAGGGTCGCTCACCACTCGGTAGGATTTTCAAATACTTAGGCGAGTACTGGACTGCAGCTAAGCCCCCGAGTGGGAGGGTCGCTCATCACTCGGTAGGATTTTCAAGTACTTAGGCGAGTACTGGAC
>NC_041392.1:110778658-110847550 GCF_002162155.2 Triticum dicoccoides | reverse complement strand
CAAATACTTAGGCGAGTACTGGACTGCAGGTAAGCCCCCGAGTGGGAGGGTCGCTCACCACTTGGTAGGATTTTCAAATATTTAGGTGAGTACTGGACTGCAGCTAAGCCCCCGAGTGGGAGGCTGGCTCACCACTCGGTGGGATTTTCAAATACTTAGGCGAGTACTGGACTGCAGCTAAGCCCCCGAGTGGGAGGCTGGCTCACCGCTCGGTAGGATTTTCAAATACTTAGGCGAGTACTGGACTGCAGCTAAGCCCCCGAGTGTGAGGCTGGCTCACCACTCGGTAGGATTTTCAAATACTTAGGCGAAACCGGTTCGCAGCTAAGCCCTCGAGTGGGAGGCTGGCTCACCACTCGGTAGGATTTTCAAATACTTAGGCGAAACGGGTTCGCAGCTAAGCCCTCGAGTGGGAGGCTGGCTCACCACTCGGTAGGAAATTATTTTTACAAACTTAGGCGAAACGTATTCGCCGCTAAGCCACCCACTGGGGGATTTCTCACGCAAACAAGAACAATAACAATCACTGGGAAAATTATAACGCTCTTGTCTTTGATAAATAAACTACATGAGTTTTTCTTATTACATCTCATCCGAGTGAGAATTCAAGTATAAAAGGGGCGGTGTAGCTCCGCATTCCAGGCTCGTGGCTCATCAATCTGGTAATCGACATTATAGAGGTGGTATGCTCCATTGTGGAGGACTCTGGTGACTATGAAGGGGCCTTCCCAAGTAGGAGCGAGTTTGTGTGGTTTCTGCTGATCCACTCGGAGGACTAAGTCTCCTTCTTGGAAGGTTTGACTCTTCACATTTCTAGCATGGAATCGACGCAAGTCTTGCTGATAGATGGTCGATCAGATCATGGCGATTTCTCTTTCTTCTTCCAGGAGGTCGACTGTGTCCTGCGGGCTTGTTCTGCTTTATCTTCAGAGTAGAGCTCGACTCGGGGGGCGTTGTGAAGCAGGTCACTCGGCAAGACTGCTTCGGCTCCGTAGACAAGAAAGAATGGGGTTCTTCCGGTCGATCGGTTCGGGGTTGTCCTCAATCCCCAAAGGACTGATGGAAGCTTGTCGACCCATGCACCTGCTGCGTGCTTGAGATCGTGCATCCATCGAGGTTTCAGTCCTTTGAGAATTAGGCCGTTTGCTCTTTCCGCTTGTCCATTCGACTGGGGGTGAGCGACCGAAGCGTAGTCGACTCGTGTGCCCTGAGAGGCGCAAAAGGCCCTGAATTTGTCGGAATCGAAGTTTGACCCATTGTCAGTGATGATGCTGTGCGGAACTCCATATCTGAATATCAACTCTCTGATGAAACTGATAGCAGTGCAAGCATCAAGATTCTTGATAGGCTTAGCTTCAATCCATTTGTCGAACTTGTTGACTGCTACTAGCACATGAGTGAAGCCGCTCCTGCCCGTTCTCAGTGGTCCAACCATGTCCAGCCCCCAAACAGCGAAGGGCCAGACGAGTGGAATGGTTTTCAGGGCTGACGCGGGCTTGTGCGACATATTGGAGTAATACTGGCATCCTTCACATTTGTCGATTATCTCTTTTGCCATTTCACTGGCCCTTGGCCAGTAGAATCCCGCTCGGTATGCTTTAGCCACAATGGTCCGAGAGGACGCATGATGACCACAGGTCCCCGAGTGGATATCATCAAGGATCATCTAACCTTCTTCTGGTGTTATACACTTCTGACTGACTCCAGTCGCGCTTTCTCTATACAACTATCCCTTTATGACTGTAAAGGCCTTGGATCGACGGACGATCTGTCGAGCCTCTTCTTCATCCTCTGGGAGTTCTTTCCTTAAGATGTACGCGATGTACGGTATTGTCCAGACGGGAGTGATGACCAAGACTTCCATGATCAGGTCGACCACAGCTGGAACTTCAACTTCAGTCAGATTCGTGGCACTTTTTGGTTGCGGGGCCTCTTCAGTGAAGGGATCCTCATGAACTGATGGTGTGTGGATGTGTTCCAAAAACACATTGCTGGGAATGGCTTCTCTTTTGGAACCTATTTTTGCCAAATCATCAACTGCTTGGTTTTTCAGTCGGGGTATGTCATGAAGCTCTAACCCCTCGAATTTCTTCTCCAGCTTTCTCATTGCATTGCAATAACCAGTCATGGCTGCACTTCTGACGTCCCATTCCTTCATCACCTGATTAACCACCAAATCAGAGTCGCCATAGACCATGAGGTGACGGATGCCGAGTGAAATGGCCATGCGCAACCCATATAAAAGTGCTTCATATTCTGCCTCGTTATTGGAAGAATCAAAGTGGATTTGAAGAACATATCTAAGCTTATCTCCTCGGGGGGAGACCAACACCACCCCGGCACCGGAACCATTCAGCATTTTGGAACCATCGAAGAACATGGTCCAATGCTCCGAGTGAACCTGAGTCGGCAGTTGCTGTTCAATCCACTCGGCGACGAAATCTGCTATTGCCTGGGACTTGATAGCTTTCTTTGCCTCAAACTTGATATCTAGAGGAAGGAGTTCAATCGCCCATTTTGCCACTCGACCAGTTGCATCTCTGTTATGCAGGATCTCTGACAATGGAGCGTCGCTAACGACTGTAATGGAATGATCAGAGAAGTAGTGAACAACTTTCTTTGTGGTCATATAAATCCCATATACAAGCTTCTGATAATGAGGATATCTTTGCTTCGATGGGGTCAAATCTTCAGAAATATAATATACTGGGCGCTGAACTTTGAAGGCTTTTCCTTCTTCTTCCCGCTCAACCGTAAGTACCGTACCGACGACTTGTCCTGTGGCTGCAATGTAAAGCAGCAAAGGCTCCTTGATGATTGGGGCAGCAAGCACCGGCTGGGTGGAGAGCAGAGCTTTGAGCTCTGCAAACGCTGCATCAGCTTCGGGAGTCCACTCGAACTTGTCGGACTTCTTCATCAATCGGTAAAGAGGCAATGCCTTTTCACCGAGACGAGATATGAATCGACTTAAAGCGGCCAAGCAACCAGTAAGCTTCTGGACGTCGTGCACTCGCATAGGACTTCTCATTCGGAGTATAGTACCGACCTTTTCTGGATTGGCGTCGATTCCCCGTTCGGAAACGAGAAAACCGAGTAATTTTCCGCCAGGAACTCCGAATGTGCACTTTGATGGATTAAGCTTGATATCATACCTCCTGAGGTTGGCAAAGGTTTCAGCAAGGTCAGTCAGCAGGTCGGAACCCTTCCGTGACTTGACCATAATATCATCCATGTATGCTTCCACATTCCGACTGATTTGAGTGAGCAAACACTTCTGAATCATCCTCATGAATGTGGCTCCGGCATTCTTGAGGCCGAACGGCATGGTAACATAACAGAAGCACCCGAGTGGAGTGATGAAAGCTGTTTTGATCTTGTCAGGTCCATACAGACGGATCTGATGGTACCCGGAATAGGCGTCTAAAAAAGACAGTCGCTCACATCCCGCAGTCGAGTCGACTATCTGGTCGATGCGGGGGAGAGGAAAATGATCTTTCGGACAGGCCCGATTGATATGTTTAAAGTCAATGCACATGCGAAGTGACTTGTCCTTCTTGGGGACCATGACAACGTTGGCGAGCCACTCGGAGTGCTAGATCTCTCGGATGAACTCCGCTGCTAAGAGCCGAGCCACCTCCTCGCCAATAGCCTTTCTCTTCTGGACGGCGGACCGTTGGAGATGTTCTTTGATAGGTTTTATTGTTGAGTCGACTCGTAGGCGATGCTCAGCCAGCTCCCTGGGAACACCTGGCATGTCAGAAGGCTTCCATGCGAAAATGTCCCAGTTCTCATGGAGGAACTGGATGAGCGCTTCTTCCTATTTGGAGTCGAGTGTTGTTGAGATATGAGTTGGAGCAGCACTGGGATCGGTCGGGTGGATGTGAGTTGTCTTCATTTCGCCAGACGACTGAAAAGCTGATTCTGTAGCGGGCTTCTTGGCTCACAACAAATCACTCGGGTCTACAGTCTTCTGGTATTCCTGTAGCTCTACCACTGCCATCTGAGCATCAGCGATCTTTGAACCTTCCTGAAAACACTCTTCTGCTTTCTTCCGATTGCCCGTAACAGTGATCACACCTTTGGGACCAGGCATCTTCAATTTGAGATACACATAACATGGTCGAGCCATGAAGCATGCATAAGCCGGCCTGCCCAAAATAGGGTGATACGCACTCTGGAAATCTACAACTTCGAACGTCAACTTTTCTTTGCGGTAATTCTTGGAATCACCGAAAACCACATCAAGAGCAGTCTGGCCGAGTGACTCAGCCTTCTTTCCAGGAATGACTCCATGGAAACTCATGTTGCTGGTACTGAGTCTGGACAACGGAATGCCCATCCCTTTCAACGTCTCAGCATATAGTATGTTCAAACCACTGCCACCATCCATCAAGACTTTGGTCAGTCGAGTGCCTTCAACAACTGGGTCGACCACCAAAGCTTGCCTCCCAGGGGTGGCAATGTGCGTTGGATGATCGGACTGGTCGAATGTGATGGTAGTATGAGACCACTTCAGATAACTGGGTGTCGCCGGAGCAACCATATGCACCTCTCGGTTGATAACTTTCAGTCGACTTTTGCTTTCAACATCAGCAAAAATCATCAGGGTGGAATTGACGTGGGGGTATCCATCGTCACTATCTTCCTTGTCCTCAACTTTGTCTGACTCATTTTCCTTATCTTTGGGCTGCTTGCCCTGGAACTGCTGGATCAAGAATCGACACCGTCGAGTCGTATGTTTCGGGTAAATGAAATTGCCCTCTTCATCTTTCTTGGTGTGGATGTGACATGGTAAATCCAACACATCATTTCCGTCCTGGTCCTTAACCTTCTTGGGGTTCCAAGGTCCTTTGGGTTTCCCCTTAAACTTTCCTTGAGTTACGGCCAAGGCTTCCCCAGGAGCAGCTGGCTCGGCTTTCCGTTTCTGTTTCCGATTGGAATTTACTCTGGTTTCTTGAGCAACTGACTTGAGCTTGCCACTCCTGAGTCGATCCTCATCTTCACCATTAGCGTACTTGGTGGCAATCTCCATCATCCGATTCAGAGACATATCTCCGGTTCGACCAAATTTCAGATTTAGTTCTCTGTACTTGACGCCTTCTTTGAAGGCACGGACTGCTTGGTGGTCAGACACATTCTCTACCGTGTGATGTAACGTGATCCATCTCTGGATGTAATCCCTCAAAGTTTCATTCGGCTTCTGCACGCAAGACCGCAGTTCCATCAGCCCTGCCGGTCGCTTGCATGTTCCTTCAAATGTGGTGACAAACACTCGGGCGAGATCTTCCCAAGTGTAAATGCTGCTGGGCGCTAACCGGTTCAGCCACGCTCTGGCCGAGCCCTCCAACATGAGAGGCAGGTGCTTCATGGCCACTTAATCATTGCCGCTGCCAATCTGGACGGCCACTCGGTAGTCTTCAAGCCAAGTATCGGGCTTGGACTCACCAGTGAACTTACTGACTCCAGTCGCCAACCTGAAGTTGGGAGGAATCACAGCGGCCCTGATGGCTCTACTAAAGCACTCTGGCCCCAAAACATGTACTCTGCTGCTGGTAGGTGCATCTCTGTCGTGACCTTCTCGGTGAGCTCTGTTCCTGTCGACCAAACCTTGAACGAGAATGGATCTCACATCAAATCCTGGCTCCCTGGGGTCGACTGGAATCCTTCGCCCAACACTATGAGGGCGCCTGTCATCCTGCTGTTGAGGCGCATACAACCCGCTCCTCGGAGGAGGGGTGGGCACTCGACGTCGACCGTCACGATCGAATCGGTGATCATATTGTTCACGGTTCCCGTACTGATTACGCCGGTCCCCACGTCCCTCACGCCTCGGGGGCGATCTTGGGCTATGAGCCGTCTGGACTGTGTCTGCAGCAACGGATCTGCTATGAATTCTGTTCCGTGACTGAGAAACAGCGGAATTCTAGTCTCCTGCTGCCCGGAGTAACGCTCTGATCTGCAGCAAGCCTCTGCCAGCCTCCGACTGGGAAGGCTGAATCGACTCTGCTATACGGGCTGCAGCTGCTAAATTCTGAATCGGAGTTCGATATACCTGCGGGGGCGGAAAGAGCTGACGTCGACTGGATTCTGGAACCCGTTGTCGCGCACGCTCATCGAGTGCTCGCTGGAGGTTCTCCAGTCGAGTGCACTCGCCCAAGTTTACCAGGCGCGCATCCTCCAAGGCACGAGCCTTGGGGGTTTCTCCAACGATAGGAGTGTGCAGTGCATCCATGTTCCGGCGACGAAGTTCTTCTCTCTGCAGCGACGTGAGAGGCTCGGGGAGATATTCCTCATGGGGACGCGACGGGTCGCCTCCACCTGCGCCTCCGTCGGTGCGGGGAAAACTGGGAGGACTGGGCGGTCCATCGACCATCAGAATCTCCGCCGCCGGATCACTGCTGTCGCACTCGGATGCGGTCTCTACGGAGCCAGTCGACAGATCGAACAGGGCATAGAGGGATTCGTCGGGCTCGATCACCGTGACTTGAGGGGTGGCTGACTGGCGTTCCACCATGTGTCTCACCCACCGCTAATGTCTCGACCGACCGGAGCGCTTGCGCCGGCGGGAAACAGGGAGGGAGGACAACACAGGAGCCGATCGGTAGGGGGTCAACGGTTGCCGCAAGAGAACGCCGCGGACGCACGCGCTAAAGTGCATTGCCCCGCGGATGGGGAGTGCGTCCACGTCGAGCGGAGCCTCCTGAAGCCAAACGGAGTCGTCGGCGATGAACGTGAGCACGCCGAGACGGATCTCGCGGCCCTCCACCAAAACTCCGCCAGAAACCATGATGATTTGGATCGGAAAAGATCGCAACTCCTCCAACAAATCCTAAAACACCGGCCCCAAGGTGGGTGCCAACTGTCGTGGTTCTAAGTCTGACAGTAATGTAGGGGGGTAGGTATAGAGAGGCAAGATCTTAGCTATGGAGAAGTTGTAAGCACACGAGGTTTACGAGTTCAGGCCCTTCTCGGAGGAAGTAATAGCCCTACGTCTCGGAGCCCGAAGGCGGTCGACTGGATTATGCGTGTATGGTTTACAGGGGTGCGAACCCTTTACACTAAGGAGGGGGGTGGCTTATATAGAGTTTGCTGGACCCCTCGGCCCTCAGTTGTGCAGGGTTTAAATACATTAAGGTCGGGCGTTACTGGTAACGCCCCTAATAAAGTGCTATGATGACCATAAAGGCTACTTAATAACCAACCGTTAGCATGCGGAGTGGCTTTAGGTCTCCTGGCCGTCGAGTGGTTTGGTCTTGGTCGAGTGATTGCTTCTTGGTCGAGTGTCTTCGAGTCTGTCGAGTGGAACACCTCCAAGTCGATTGAAAGGTGATTTCTTCTAGAGATGTCCTTGGGTAGGGCAGTTGGGACAGGTCCATGACCCTACCCTAGGTACATAGCTTCATCACCAGTAGTATTCAAAAAGGGTCTTCCAAGAATAATAGACATACTATCGTCCTTGGGAATATCAAGAATAACAAAGTCCGTTAAAATAGTAACGTTTGCAACTACTACAGGCACATCCTCACAAATACCGACAGGTATAGCAGTTGATTTATCAGCCATTTGCAAAGATATTTCAGTAGGTGTCAACTTATTCAAATCAAGTCTACGATATATAGAGAGAGGCATAACACTAACACCAGCTCCAAGATCACATAAAGCAGTTTTAACATAATTTCTTTTAATGGAGCATGGTATAGTGGGTACTCGTGGATCTCCTAGTTTCTTAGGTATTCCACCTTTAAAAGTATACTTAGCAAGCATGGTGGAAATTTCAGCTTCTGGTATCTTTGTCTTATTTGTAACAATTTCTTTCATGTACTTAGCATAAGGATTCATTTTAAGCATATTAGTTAATCGCATACGCAAAAAGATAGGTCTAATCATTCCAGCAAAGCGCTCAAAATCCTCATCATCCTTTTTCTTGGATGGTTTGGGAGGAAAAGGCATGGGTTTCTGAACCCATAGTTCTCTTTCTTTACCATGTTTCCTAGCAACAAAGTCTTTCTTATAATAACGTTGATTCTTTGATTGTGGGTTATCAAGATCAACAGCAGGTTCAATTTCTATATCATTATCATTACTAGGTTGAGCATCATCATGAACATTACTATTAACATTATCACTAGTTTCAGGTTCATTACCAGATTGTGTTTCAGCAGCAGAAATAGAAATATCATTTGGATTCTCAGGTGTTTCAGTAATAGGTTCACTAGAAGCATGCAAAGTCCTATAATTTTTGTTTTTCTTCCTTTTAGAAGGACTAGGTGCATCTATATTATTTATCTGAGAATCTTGCTCAATTCTCTTAGGATGGCCTTCAGGGTACAAAGATTCCTGAGCCATTTTACCACCTCTAGTCATAACTCTAACAACATTATCATTATCTTTACTATTCAATTCATTGAGTAAATCATTTTGAGTCTTAAGTACTTGTTCTACTTGAGTGGTAACCATAGAAGCATGTTTACTAATAAGTTTAAGTTCACCTTTGACATTAGCCATATAATCACCCAAGTGTTCAAGCATATTTGAATTGTATTTCAATTGTCTACCAAAATAAGCATTGAACTCTTCCTACTTAACCATAAATTTATCAAACTCATCTAAGCATGGGCTAGCAAACTTAGTAAATGGGATTTCAGCTTTATCATATCTATAGAGAGAATTCACCTTTACTACCTGTGTCGGGTTATCAAGACCATGTACTTCTTCAATAGGTAATGGATTAATACCATATGTTTCTTCAACAGGCGGTAAATTAAGACCGTGTATTTCTTCAATAGGAGGTAAATTCTTAACATCTTCAGCTTTAATACCTTTTTCTTTCATATATTTCTTTGCCTCTTGCATATCTTCAGGACTGAGAAATAGAACACCTCTCTTCTTCGGAGTTGGTTTAGGAATAGGCTCGAGAAGTGTCCAATTATTTTCATTTGTCAACATATTATTCAATAGAATTTCAGCTTCATCCGGTGTTCTTTCCCTGAAAATAGAACCAACACAACTATCCAGGTAATCTCCGGAAGCATCGGTTAGTCCATTATAAAAGATATCAAGTATTTCATTTTTCTTAAGAGGAAGATCAGGCAAAGCATTAAGTAACTTGAGAAGCCTCCCCCAAGCTTGTGGGAGACTCTCTTCTTCAATTTGCACAAAATTATATATATCCCTTAAAGCATCTTGTTTCTTATGAGCAGGGAAATATTTAGCAGAGAAGTAATAAATCATATCCTGGGGACTACACACACAACTAGGATCAAGAGAATTAAACCATATCTTAGCATCACCCTTTAATGAGAACGGAAATATTTTAAGGATATAAAAGTAACGAGTTCTCTCATCATTAGTGAACTGGGTCGCTATAGCATTTAATTTAGTAAGATGTGCCACAACAGTTTCAGATTCATAGCCATGAAAAGGATCAGATTCAACCAAAGTAATTATACCAGGATCAATAGAGAATTCATAATCCTTATCAGTAACATAGATAGGTGAAGTAGCAAAAGCAGGGTCATGTTTCATTCTAGCATTAAGAGATTGCTGCTTCCATTTAGCTAATAACCTCTTAAGTTAGTATCTATCTTTGCAAGCTAAAATAGCTAGAGCAGCTTCTTTTTCAAAAACATAACCCTCAGGAATAACAGGTGATACATATTCATTAGAGGGAGAGTCTTCATCATCACTTTCATCAATATTATCAGATTCAATATTTTCATTCTCTCTAACCCTAGCAAGTTGTTCATCAAGAAATTCACCAAGTGGCACAGTAGTATCAAGCATAGAAGTAGTTTCATCATAAGTATCATGCATAGCAGAAGTGGCATCATCAATAACATGCAATATATCAGAACGAACAACAGAAGCAGGTTTAGGTGTCGCAAGCTTACTCAAAACAAAAGGTGAATCAAGTGCGAAGCTAGATGGCAGTTCCTTACCTCCCCTCGTAGTTGAGGGATAGATCTTGGTTTTTGGATCTCTCAAGTTCTTCATAATGGTAAGCAGATATAAATCCCAAGTGACTCAAAGAATAGAGCTATGCTCCCCGGCAATGGTGCCAGAAAATAGTCTTGATAACCCACAAGTATAGGGGATCGCAACAGTTTTTGAGGGTAGAGTATTCAACGCAAATTTATTGGTTGGACACACGGGGAGCCAAAGAATATTCTCAGGTATTAGCAGCTGAGTTGTCAATTCAACCACACTTGGAAATTTAATATCTGCAGCAAAGTGTTTAGTAGCAAAGTAATATGATAGTAGTGGTAACAGTAGCAAAAGGTAATGATAGCAAAAGTAATGTTTTTGGTATTTTGTAGTGATGATAGCAGTAGTAACGGAAAAGTAAATAGGCAAAGAACAATATATGGAAAGCTCGTAGGCAATGGATCGGTGATAGAGAATTATGCCGGATGCGGTTCATCATGTAACAGTCATAACCTAGGGTGACACAGAACTAGCTCCAATTCATCAATGTAATGTAGGCATGTATTCCGAATATAGTCATACGTGCTTATGGAAAAGAACTTACATGACATCTTTTGTCCTACCCTCCCGTTGCAGTGGGGTCCTAACGGAAACTAAGGGATATTAAGGCCTCCTTTTAATAGAGTACCGGACCAAAGCATTAACACATAATGAATACATGAACTCCTCAAACTACGGTCATCACCGGTAAGTATCCCGATTATTGTCACTTCGGGGTTAACGGATCATAACACATAATAGGTGACTATAGACTTGCAAGATAGGATCAAGAACTCTCATATATTGATGAAAACATAATAGGTTCAGATTTGAAATCATGGCACTTGAGCCCTAGTGACAAGCATTAAGCATAGCAAAGTCATAGCAACATCAATCTCAGAACACAGTGGATACTAGGGATCAAACCCTAACAAAACTAACTCGATTACATGATAAATCTCATCCAAACCATCACCGTCCAGCAAGCCTACGATGGAATTACTCATGCACGGTGGTGAGCATCATGAAATTGTGATGGAGGATGGTTGATGATGACGATGGCGACGGATTCCCCTCTCCGGAGCCCCGAACGGACTCCAAATCGGCCCTCCCGAGAGGTTTTAGGGCTTGGCGGCGGCTCCATATCGTAAAACACGATGAATCCTTCTCTCTGATTTTTTTCTCTCCGAAACCAAATATATAGAGTTGGAGTTGAGGTCGGAGGAGCTCCAGGGGGCCCACGAGGAAGGGGGCACACCCTAGGGGGCAGGTGTGCCCCCACCCTCGTGGATAGGTGGTAGGCCCCCTGGTCTTCATCTTTTGCAAAGATTTTTTATTATTTCCAAATAGACATTTCTTGAAGTTTCAGGTCATTCTGAGAACTTTTGTTTCTGCACATAAATAACACCATGGCAATTCTGCTGAAAATAGCGTATTTCTGGGTTAGTTCAATTCAAACCATGAAAGTTAGAGTCCAAAACAAGGCCAAAAGTGTTTGGAGAAGTAGATACGATGGAGATGTATCAGGGGGCGCACCTACCCCCAGGCGCGCCCTCCACCCTCGTGGGCCCCCTGTTGCTCCACCGACGTACTTCTTCCTCCTATATATACCTACGTACCCCCAAACGATCAGATATGGAGCCAAAACCCTAATCCCACCGCCGTAACTTTCTGTATCCACGAGATCCCATCTTGGGGCCTGTTCCGGAGCTCCGCCGGAGGGGGCATCGATCACGGAGGGCTTCTACATCAACACCATAGCCTCTCCGATGAAGTGTCAATAGTTTACCTCAGATCTTCGGGTCCATAGTTATTAGCTAGATGGCTTCTTCTCTCATTTTGGATCTCAATACAAATTTCTCCCCCTCTCTTGTGGAGATCTATTCGATGTAATCTTCTTTTGCGGTGTGTTTGTTGAGATCGATGAATTGTGGGTTTATGATCAAGTTTATCTATGACTAATATTTGAATCTTCTCTGAATTCTTTTATGTATGATTGGTTATCTTTGCAAGTCTTTTCGAATTATCAGTTTGGTTTGGCCTACTAGATTGATCTTTCTTGCAATGGGAGAAGTGCTTAGCTTTGGGTTCAATCTTGCGGTGTCCTTTCCCAATGACAGTAGGGGCAGCAAGGCACGTATTGTATTGTTGCCATCGAGGATAAGAAGATGGGGTGTTCATCATATTGCATGAGTTTATCCCTCTACATCATGTCATCTTGCTTAAGGCGTTACTCTGTTCTTATGAACTTAATACTCTAGATGCATGCTAGATAGCGGTCGATGTGTGGAGTAATAGTAGTAGATGCAGGCAGGAGTCGGTCTACTTGTCTCGGACATGATGCCTATATACATGATCATACCTAGATATTCTCATAATTATGCTCAATTCTGTCAATTGCTCAACAGTAATTTGTTCACCCACCGTAAAATACTTATGCTCTTGAGAGAAGCCACTAGTGAAACCTATGGCCCCTGGGTCTACCTTCATCGTATTAAATCTTCCAATACTTAGTTATTTTCATTGCTTTTATTTTACTTTGCATCTTTATCATACAAATACCAAAAATATTATCTTATCATATCTATCAGATCTCACTCTCTCAAGTGACCGTGTAGGGATTGACAACCCCTTATGGCGTTGGTTGCGAGGATTTATTTGTTCTGTGTAGGTGCGAGGGACTCGTGCATAGCCTCCTACTGGATTGATACCTTGGTTCTCAAAAATTGAGGGAAATACTTACGCTACTTTGCTGCATCACCCTTTCCTCTTCAAGGGAAAACCAACACAAGTGCTCAAGAGGTAGCAACTTACATTGCAAACATATGTTGTCGTTTAATTTGTATACGAAGCTGTCGGCATCGATGATGATCTCGGAGGGGCAGCCCAAGGGAAAATGTCGCCCCTGTTAAAACAAACAAGTAGTACCAAGGGTATCAAGGGGGATCCTCACATTTTTCTACCGCATCCATGCGTGGACATAAGAGACAAGTTTGTGGTCATGGATGCGGGAGACCGCCATCGGATCGTAGCCACATACATTTCAAACACCTGTTTAACAAATCAGATGAAATTCATGCAAACACGACTGATACGTCTCCAACATATCTATAATTATTGATTGTTCCATGCTATTATATTATCTGTTTTGGATGTTTAATGGGCTTTATTATACACTTTTATATTATTTTTGGGATTAACCTACTAACCCAAGGCCCAGTGCAATTTGCTGTTTTTTTGCCTATTTCAGTGTTTCGTAGAAAATGAATATCAAACGGAATCCAAACGGAATGAAACCTTCAGAAGAGATATTTTTGGAACCAACGTGATCCAGGGGACTTGGAGTAGACGTCAAGAAAGGAGCGGGGAGGCCATGAGGCAGGGAGGCGCGCCTGCCCCCCTAGGCGCGCCCACACCATCGTGGGCCCCTCACAGCTCCACCGACTTACTTCTTCCTCATATATATATATATCCATATACCCCAAAAACATCCAGGAGCACCACAAAACCCTATTTCCACTGCTGCAACCTTCTATACCCAAGAGATCCCATCTTGGGGCCTTTTCCGGAGCTCCGCCGGAGGATGAATCGATCACAGAGGGCTTCTACATCAACACCATAGCCTCTCCGATGATGTGTGAGTAGTTTACCATAGACCTTCGGGTCCATAGTTATTAGCTAGATGGCTTCTTCTCTCTCTTTGGATCTCAATACAAAGTTCTCGTTGATCTTCTTAGAGATCTATTCGATGTAATTCTTTTTGGGATGTGTTTGTCGAGATTCGATGAATTGTGGGTTTATGATCAAGTTTATCTATGAACAATATTTGATTCTTCTTTGAAATCTTTTATATATAATTTGTTATCTTTGCAAGTCTCTTCGAATTATCAGTTTGGTTTGGCCTACTAGATTGATCTTTCTTGCAATGGGAGAAGTGCTTAGCTTTGGGTTCAATCTTGTGGTGTCCTTTCCCAGTGACAGCTGGGGCAATAAGGCACGTATTGTATTGTTGCCATCGAGGATTAAAAGATGGGGTTTATATCATATTGCTTGAGTTTATCCCTCTACATCATGTCATCTTGCCTAATGCGTTACTATGTTCTTACGAACTTAATAGTCTAGATGCATGCTGGATAGCGGTCGATGTGTGGAGTAATAGTAGTAGATGCAGAATCGTTTCGGTCTACTTGTCGCGGACATGATGCCTATATACATGATCATGCCTAGATATTCTCATAATTATGCACTTTTCTATCAATTGCTCGACAATAATTTCTTTACCCACCGTAATACTTATGCTATCTTGAGAGAAGCCACTAGTGAAACCTATGGCCCCCGGGTCTATCTTCTATCATATAAGTTCCCCATCTATTTTACTTTGCAATCTCTACTTTCAATCTATAGCATAAAAATACCAAAAATATTTATCTTATTATCTCTATCAGATCTCACTCTCGTAAGTGACAGTGAAGGGATTGACAACCCCTTTATCATGTTGGTTGCGAGGTTCTTATTTGTTTGTGTAGGTGCGAGGTGACTTGCGTGTAATCTCCTACTGGATTGATACCTTGGTTCTCAAAAACTGAGGGAAATACGTATGCTACTTTGCTGCATCACCCTTTCCTCTTCAAGGGAAAACCAACGCAGTGCTTAAGAGGTAGCAAGAAGGATTTCTAGCACCGTTGCCGGGGAGATTTACGCACAAGTCAAGACATACCAAGTACCCATCACAAACTCTTATCCCTCGCATTACATTATTTGCCATTCGCGCCTCTTGTTTTCCTCTCCCCCACTTCTAAAACAATTTTCAAAAACCTTTGCCTTTTCTTCGCCTTCTTCTCGTATGTATCTTTGTTTGTGTTTCCATGTGCCTTCTATTTGCTTGCATCTTTGCTTGCTAAAAATCTATTTGATATGGATCCACTTAAAGTGTTATACTTGGATCATCTTCGGCCCTTATGCACTCGTGCTGAAATCCCATCTAGCCTAGTTGATGGGAAATCTTTAGATGAGCATGCTCATTTTGTGCGTCACTGTTTGTCTGAGAAAGGGAGACTCTTATCGGATCAAATAAACAGATTGCTGTGTTATGCTTGGAATCTTTGTGAAATTTATGATTTTATTTGTTGCTCTAAGAACCCTAAAAAACACCTCCCCTACCTATGTGAGTTTAATGATAATGAAATCTTATCTTCTTATGCATAGGGTGTTTATAGTTACAAGGATATCGAACAAATTGAAGAATCTGTTGCTTTTAAGGGTGCTTATGAAGTTGCTTCTTTGATTGAAAAGTATGATATTACTCTCTACGAATCTGAAAATTTTGACATACTTAAATATTGCTATGAAAACTATGCTCATAATGTCTATGCCAAATAATTTATTGAAAGAATGACCGTTGCTTCGGAAGAAAATAATGATATGCATGAATCTATAGATAATTATGATTCCAATGATTTGATTTAAATATCCCTTGATGAACATGATGCTTGCTATTCTTGTGACCATGATGCCAATATTTATGAAGATGAATTTACTATAGTTCCTTATATTAAACATGAGATCGTTGCTATTGCACCCATACTTGATAGTTCCTTCAACAAAAAGCATGATTGCAATGATGCTATTATAAATTATCTTAATGTCAATTGTGTTAATGATATGCAAAACCTCAATCTTGGGGATTCTAGTTTTTCTATGACTACTATTTGTTGCAATGATCATGATTGGGGTGATTCTTCTTATGATCTTGAAAATTTATTTAAGCCCCATGATGAATATGAGATTGATAATAATGTTTGCAATAACATTGAAAGTCGGTTTGGAAGAGTGTCAACTTTAGATCCCACATATTTGGAGAATGTTCAATCTTATGAAGTTTTTGATAAAAGTGGGTTTGGAGAGGTCATGACTTTAGTTAATTTTATTCCCACTATTTTGGAAGAGTGTCAACTTTGCATGCATGTGGATTGTGTTGAAAGTATTTTATGTGATAGCTATTTTTTTGAATTTTCTTATGATCCCACATGTAATTATTATGAGAGAGGAAAATATGATTGTATTTACATGTTATTAAATTACCTCTTGTTATGTTGAGATTGCTATTGTTTCTTCCTGCTTCCTTGCATATACTAGTTTTTGCTTGCTATGATAATTTGTTTGCCTATAAGATGCCTATGCATAGGAAGTATGTTAGAATTATATGTGTTTGCCACGTGTTTTATGATTCTCTCTTTTGTGCTTCAATTCTTGTCTTTCATGTGAGCATCATTGAAATTATCAATGCCTAGCTAGGGGCGTTAAACGATAGCGCTTGTTGGGAGGAAACCCAATTTTATTTTTGTTTCTTGCTTTTTGGTTCTGTTTAGTGATAAATAATTCATCTAGCCTCTGTTTAGATGTTGTTTTATGCTTTTAATTAGTGTTTGTGCCAATTAGAACCTTTGGGAAGACTTGGGAGAAGTTTTCGCGATCTTGCTGTAAAAAACAGAAACTTTAGTGCTCACGAGATTTGCTGCCATTTTTTACTGGAGAGCGCGATTAGGTTTATTATTTTTGTAGATGATTAATAGAAAAATTCCTCACGTCCACCAATTTATTTAAGAATTTTTGGGGTTACAGAAGTATTAGAAACCTACAGATTACTACAGACTGTTCTGTTTATGACAGATTCTGTTTTTCGTGTGTTGTTTGCTTATTTTGATGAATCTATGGCTAGTATCGGAGGGTATGAACCATAGAGAAGTTGGAATACAGTAGGTTTAAAACCAATATAAATAAGTAATGAGTTCATTACAGTACCTTAAGTGGTGGTTTGTTTTCTTATACTAACGGAGCTCATGAGATTTTCTGTTGAGTTTTGTGTTGTGAAGTTTTCAAGTTTTGGGTAAAGATTTGATGGATTATGGAATAAGGAGTGGCAATAGCCTAAGCTTGGGGATGCCCAAGGCACCCCTAGGTAAAATTCAAGGACAACCAAAAGCCTAAGCTTGGGGATGCCCCGGAAGGCATCCCCTCTTTCGTCTTCGTCCATCGATAACTTTACTTTAGGCTATATTTTTATTCACCACATGATATGTGTTTTGCTTGGAGCGCCTTGTATGATTTGAGTCTTTACTTTTTAGTTTACCACAATCATCCTTTCTGTACACACCTTTTGGGAGAGACACACATGAATCGGAATTTATTAGAATACTCTACGTGCTTCACTTATATCTTTTGAGCTAGATAATTTTGCTCTAGTACTTCACTTATATCTTTTAGTGCACAGTGGTGGTTTTATTTTATAGAAATTATTGATCTCTCATGTTTCACTTATATTATTTTGAGAGTCCTTTAGAACAGCATGGTAATTTGCTTTGGCTATAAAATTGGTCCTAATATGATAGGCATCCAAGATTGGTATAATAAAACAAGAAAGCTAAGTTCCTGCCGACTGGTGGTTAGCGACAGGCACACACGATTCCATCAACGTCAGTCGTTGGCTCATTTTTTCAGAAAAGTTGCAGCAATAGGAATCAAACCCTGCACCTACAGACTCGGTACTGACTTTTCATTGTACCTGGTGACCATCTCAGCCAACCACACATTTTGTTTGGAAGTGATCTAATTCAGTAGATACGTGATTACCGCGAGTAGGCCACTGCTATGGTGCAGTCCTCCATTTGTTTTTTTCTGTTAGTAATTGGTACTACTTGGATTTTGTTGTATTTCTATAGAGAATGCATTTTTGGTTTTTCTTTCACTCATGAACCATTTTGTGGTTCACTTCTTGATGTAAGTAGGCATCCCCGCAAGCACTCTGATGATGCCGAGAACGGCGTTGGTGGTGGGATCAAAGAGGATTCTACACGAGATGCACTTGGACAGATGGGAGATGTTGGCAAAGGGAAGGTGGCGCGTCGTATCATGGTAGAATCCAAGCAAATCTTCGTAGTAATTTGATGAGAGAGGGGTCATCATAGGAGGGAAAACTATATGTAGTTCCAACATAACAATTATGTAGTCACCGGGTTGTATTTATTAACATGGTTATTTTTATAGTTACCAAGTTGTATATGTTATAGAAACGTGATTATTATAGACTGACCTACCTTTTATTTGGTTGCAAAAATCCTTGAAAACATACCCCGGCAACTATTTGTGTAAACAACATGATAATATAGGCTCCCGGACCTGATAATTTAGATGCAAACACCATGATAATTTTGACTCGTGAGAAAAAGTTGTTGAAACATACCACCGATAACTTCTAAGTAATAGCATGGTAAGATACGTCCCCTGACCTAATAATTTAGGTACAAACAACATGATAACTTTGACCCATGGAATTGTTTTTTGAAATTAAAACATACCACCGATAACTTCAAAGTAATAGCATGGTAATATACGCCCTCGGACCTGAGAACTCAGGTATACAAACACCACGATAAGTTTGACCCGGAGAATAAGATGTTAGAAACATACAACCAATAGCTTTTTGTGTAAATAGCATAGTAATATAGGCTCCCGGACCTGATAACTTAGATACAAACACTACAATAACTTTGACCCATGGAAAAAATTTGATGAAAACATACCACCAATAACTTCTATGTAAAAGCGTGATAATATCCGCTTTCCGGACCTAATAACTTAGGTACAAACAACACGATAACTTTTTGACCCATGGAAATTTTTTGTTGGAAACATACTCTATAAATAACATGGTAACACAGGCTCCCGGACCTGATAACTTATGTACAAACATCACGATAACTATTGATTCACGGAAAAAAGTTACTGAAAACATACTCTGTAAATAACATGGTAACACAGGCTGCGGACCTGATAACTGATGTTCGAATTTTGACCCATGAAAAAATTTGTTGAAAATATATGCACAACTAAGTTGATAACTTACTTAGTCTAGGTGTGATAACTTTTGACCGGGAGGGGTAGGGACTAGTGGAAAAACACCCTTCAGTAATTCGTTTGTGAATATCATGGTAATATACACATAACAGAGTTTAAACTTAGTTAGTTTAGGCCTGATAACCTTTTGACTCAAAGAAGTTGTCAAAATATACCAACATGAGATCTAGTTTTGAAGGCCTTGTCGCAATGATTTTTTTATGTGAAAATGGTTTTTATACAAAAGCAACTATTTAAGTTACAAAATATTTTTTTTAAAGTTTGGTGGAATCCTCCCAGACATTAGCATTTTCCCTTCTGTAGGGCGCGTGCATATTCATGTGGGGAGAAGGTCAAAGAAACCATTTTTATGCCTCGGTAATTTCTGTGTAAACAACACGATAACTTTACGCTCAACTAGCATGATAACTTGAGTAGCTCATGCGTGGTAAATTTTTATCTAAAAAAGTCGTCGGAACATACTAACATGGGATCTAGTTTCAAAGATCTTATCCTGACGAATATTTTATGTGAATACAGTTTTTCGATCAAATGGGCAGTTTGAGCTACAAAATATTTCAAGTTTCGAAATAGGGAGAATCTAGGATGACGTCATAGTTTTGTCATCTAGTGCATATATGCATGTGCACATGAGAAGAAAAGTTGGAAGACCATCTTTTGATGCCCGGTACTTCCTATGAAAACAGCTTGGTAACTGTGTCACAGTCATGATAACCTACGTAGCACATGCGTGGTAACTTTTGACCCAAAAAAAGTCGTCGAAACATACCAACATGGGATCTAGTTTCGAGGGTCTCGACGTGACGAATCTTTTATGTGAAAACAATTTTTCAATCTGAGCGACGGTTTGAGCTACAAAACATTTTGAATATATTGTTTTAGATGGAATCTTTAATGACATCAGCTTTTCTATTTTTTTGCATGCAACTATTAGACAACGTGAGGAGTCTATATACGCATGGGAAGGAGTTTGCACTGCATGCATGATTAGTGAGGTGCATGCTCTAGTTACGAGAGCAAGGAGGTTGTGGAGATTGATTCGTGCAGATCTGTTGCTAATTTCCTATCGTCCGGACGTTAGTCGCATCCATAATAAAAACTATCATGAAAAGTGCATTGAATACAATGAGAAGTTTGATACTTGATAATTGTTTTGAGATATAAAGATGGTGATATTAGAGTTGTGCTAGTTGAGTAGTTGTGAATTTGAGAAATACTTGTGTTGAAGATTGCAAGTCCCGTAGCATGCACGTATGGTAACCGTTGTGTAACAAATTTGAAACATGAGGTGTTCTTTGATTGTCTTCCTTATGAGTGGCGGTCGGGGACGAGTGATGGTCTTTTCCTACCAATCTATCCCCTAGGAGCATGCGTGTAATTCTTGGTTTTGGATGACTTGTAGATTTTTGCAATAAGTATGTGAGTTCTTTATGACTAATGTTGAGTCCATGGATTATACGCACTCTCACCTTTCCATCATTGCTAGCCTCTTTGGTATCGTGCATTGCCCTTTATCACCTTGAGAGTTGGTGCAAACTTCGCCGGTGCATCCAAACCCCGTGATATGATACACTCTATCACACATAAACCTCCTTATATCTTCCTCAAAACAGCCACCATACCTACCTATTATGGAATTTCCATAGCCATTCCGAGATATATAGCCATGCAACTTTCCACCGTTTCATTTATGACACACTTCATCATTGTCATATTGCCATGCATAATCATGTAGTTAACATCGTACTTGTGGCAAAGCCACCGTGCATAATTTATCATACATGTCACTCTTGATTCATTGCCCTTCCCGGTACACCGCCGGAGGCATTCATATAGAGTCATATTTTGTTCTAGTATCGAGTTGTAAATAAATAGAAGTGTGATGATCATCATTAATAGAGCATTGTCCCAAATAAAAAAGGGGAAAGGCCAAAAAAAGAAAGGCCCAAAAAAAAAGAAATAAAAAGGGACAATACTACTATCCTTTTTTTCCACACTCGTGCTTCAAAGTAGCACCATGATCTTTATGATAGAGAGTCTCTTGTTTTGTCACTTTCATATAATAGTGGGAATTTTTCATTATAGAACTTGGCTTGTATATTCCAACAATGGGCTTCCTCAAATGCCATAGGAATTCGTGAGCAAGCAAGTTGGATGCACACCCACTTAGTTTCTTTTGTTGAGCTTTCATATATTTATAGCTCTAGTGCATCCGTTGCATGGCAATCCGTACTCCTTGCATTGACATCAATTGATAGGCATCTGCCTAGCCTGTTGATTAGCCGCATCAATGTGAGACTTTCTCCTTTTTTGTCTTCTCCACATAACCCCCATCATTATATTCTATTCCACCCATAGTGCTATATCCATGGATCACGCTCATGTATTGCGTGAAAATTGAAAAAAGTTTGAGATTACTAAAGTATGAAACAATTGCTTGGCTTGTCATCGGGGTTGTGCATGATGAGAGCACTTGTGTGACGAAAATGGAGCATGACCAAACTATATGATTTTGTAGGGATGAACTTTATTTGGCCATGTTATTTTGAGAAGACATGATTGCTTAGTTACTATGCTTGAAGTATTATTATTTTTATGTCAATATTAAACTTTTGTCTTGAATCTCTCGGATCTGAGTATTCATGCCACAATAATGAAAATTACATTGAGAATTATGCTAGGTAGCATTTCACATCAACAATTCTATTTTTATCATTTACCTACTCGAGGACGAGCAAGAATTAAGCTTGGGGATGCTTGATACGTCTCCAATGTATCTATAATTTTTGATTGTTCCATGCTATTATATTATCTGTTTTGGATGTTTAATGGGCTTTATTGCACACTTTTATATTATTTTTGGGACTAACCTACTAACCTAAGGCCCAATGCAAATTGCTGTTTTTTTGCCTATTTCAGTGTTTCACAGAAAAGGAATATCAAACGGAATCCAAACGGAATGAAACCTTTGGGAGAGTTATTTTTTGAACAAACACGATCCAGGGGACTTGGAGTAGACATCAAGAAAGGAGTGAGGAGGCCACGAGGCAGGGAGGCGCGCCTGCCCCCTAGGCGCGCTCCACACCCTCATGAGCCCCTCGCAGCTCCACCGACCTACTTCTTCCTCCTATATATATCCATATACCCTGAAAACATCCAGGAGCACCACGAAACCCTATTTCCACCGCCGCAATGTTCTGTACCCAAGAGATCCCATCTTGGGGCCTTTTCCAGAGCTCCGCCGGAGGGGGAATCGATCACAGAGGGCTTCTACATCAACACCATAGCCTCTCCGATGATGTGTGAATAGTTTACCACAGACCTTCGGGTCCATAGTTATTAGCTAGATGGCTTCTTCTCTCTCTTTGGATCTCAATACAAAGTTCTCCTCGATCTTCTTCGAGATCTATTCGATGTAATTCTTTTTGCGATGTGTTTGTCGAGATCCAGTGAACTGTGGGTCTATGATCAAGTTTATCTATGAACAATATTTGATTCTTCTCTGAAATCTTTTATGTATGATTTGTTATCTTTGCAAGTCTCTTCGAGTTATCTGTTTGGTTTGGCCTACTAGATTGATCTTTCTTGCAATGGGAGAAGTGCTTAGCTTTGGGTTCAATTTTGCGGTGTCCTTTCCCAGTGACAACAAGGGCAGCAAGGCACGTATTGTATTGTTGCCATCAAGGATAAAAAGATGGGGTTTATATCATATTTCTTGAGTTTATCCACCTACATCATGTAATCTTGCCTAATGCGTTACTCTGTTCTTATGAACTTAATACTCTAGATCCATGCTGGATAGCGGCCGATATGTTGAGTAATAGTAGTAGATGCAGAATCGTTTCGGTCTACTTGTCGCGGACGTGATGCCTACATATATGATCATGCCTAGATATTCTCATAATTATGCACTTTTCTGTCAATAGCTCGACAGTAATTTGTTTACCCACCGTAATACTTATGCTATCTTGAGAGGAGCCACTAGTGAAACCTATGGCCCCCGGGTCTATCTTCTATCATATAAGTTCCCCATCTATTTTACTTTGCAATCTTTACTTACAATCTATACCATAAAAATACCAAAAATATTTATCTTATTATCTCTATCAGATCTCACTCTCGTAAGTGACCGTGAAGGGATTGACAACCCCTTTATCGCGTTGCTTGTGAGGTTCTTATTTGTTTGTGTAGGTGCGAGGTGACTTGCGTGTAATCTCCTACTGGATTGATACCTTGGTTCTCAAAACTGAGGGAAATACTTACGCTACTTTGCTGCATCACCCTTTTCTCTTCAAGGGAAAACCAACGCAGTGCTCAAGAGGTAGCAACGGCCGGATTTCATATAAACATGACAGATTTCATATAAACATGATGGATTTCATTACATTTATATCAAATAAGCGGTGCTCGTACAACTCTGGAGGTATAATTAATACCTAATATAAATGATCGCTGGCGGCCGTTCCCCTTGTCCGGCCACGAGCCTCGAGAATTGATGCTTTGCCTTTTCCAGTTTCGCTTCGGCGCTCTCCAGCTTCGCCTCCATAACCTTCGCCTCCGGAGACATGAAAAGTGAAGCTGTCTGCCTCCACGTCGTCGCCAAGGGACTAATCGGCTGTCATTGCTCGGCCCACCAAGCTTGGCGTCAAAAGGAAGGAAGGAGCGGTGGCCTTCTTGGAACCCGAGCAGCAGCATGCTACCGTTCACTACTCTTCCTTACTACCGGCGGCACCCACAGACGTGCCAATTTCATGGTCATGGTTGCAGGGCCGGCCTCGGCGGAGCTGGCGATGTCGTCCTCGTCGTCGATCTCGCCGAGCACTACCTCGCCATTGCACTCCTTGAAGGCGGCCACCACCTTCGTCGCTCGCTTGCGGTACTGCTAGCGAGCAAGGCAGATCTCACAGACGGTGTGGTAGGAGTCGAGCAGGCGCCGCCTGCTCTGCTGGGTCCGTGTCCGGCACGATCACCCTGCCGGTGGAGAGTTTCTCCTCCGCTTGCAGGTGATCCTGGATGAGTTGGTGGTTGTAGGTGGCGTTAGCCTACGCCTTGCAAAACTACTGCTCGTGCTTCTCCCGCGCCATGTCCATGTAATGGGCACATGCCTCGCCGATGGTCATGGTGCAATGTGTTGGAAATATGCCCTAGAGGCAATAATAAAATAGTTATTATTATATTCCCTTGTCCATGATAATTTTCTATTGTTCATGCTGTAATTGTATTAACCGGAAACTGTAATGCATGTGTGAATACATAGACCACAACATGCCCCTAGTGAGCCTCTAGTTGACCATGGACAATAGATGGTTGTGGTTTCCTGACAATGGACATTGGATGTCGTTGATAACGGGATCAAATCATTAGGAGAATGATGTGATGGACAAGACCCAATCCTAAGCATAGCACAAGATCGTGTAGTTCGTTTGCTGGAGCTTTTGTAATGTCAAGTATCATTTCCTTAGACCATGAGATTGTGCAACTCCCAGATGCCGTAGGAATGCTTTGGGTGTCTCAAACGTCACAACGTAACTGGGTGACCATAAAGGTGCACTACAGGTATCTCCGAAAGTGTCTGTTGGGTTGGCACGAATCGAGACTGGGATTTGTCACTCTGTGTGATGGAGAGGTATCTTTGGGCCCACTCAGTAATGCATCATCATAATGAGCTCAATGTGACTAAGGAGTTAGCCACGGGATCATGTGTTACAGAACGAGTAAAGAGACTTGCCAGTAACGAGATTGAACAAGGTATGAGGATATCGACGATCGAATCTCGGGCAAGTAACATACCGATGGGCAAAGGGAATTGTATACGAGATTAATTGAATCCCCGACATCGTGGTTCATCCAATGAGATCATCGTGGAACATGTGGGAGCCAATATGGGTATCCAGATCACACTATTGGTTATTGGCCGGAGAGGTGTCTCAGTCATGTCTGCATGGTTCCCGAACCCGTAGGGTCTACACACTCATGGTTCGGTGATGCTAGAGTTGTAATGAGAATTGTATGTGGTTACCGAAAGTCGTACGGAGTCCTGGATGAGATCCTGGATGTCACGAGGAGTTCCGGAATGGTCCAAAGGTGAAGATTTATATATGGGAAGTCCAGTTTCAGTCGCCGGAAAGTTTCGGGGGTTATTGGTATTGTATCGGGACCACCGGGTGGGGCCACCTGCCCCGGGGGACCAAATGGGCTGAGCATGGGTGGGAACCAGCCCCCTAGTGGGCTGGTGCGCCCCCAAGGGGCCCAAGGCACCTAGGGTTAAAACACTAGGGGTGGGGCGTCCCCCACCAACTTAGGGGGCAAGCACCCCCTTGCCTCCCCCTCTAGATGCATCTAGGGGTGCCGGCCCCCTCTCCCCTTCACCCTATAAATAGTTGGGGGGGGGGTAGGGAAGCCACTCCTCAACCCCTGGCGTAGCCCTTCCCCCTCCTACATGTCCTCCTCCTCCGCTGAGCTTGGCAAAGGCTCTGCCAGAGAACCACGAGCTCCACCACCACGCCGTCGTGCTGCCGGAGTCCTCCATCAACTTCTCCTCTCCCCTTGATGGATCAAGAAGGAGGAGACGCCCCCGGGTTGTATGTGTGTTGAACGCGGAGGCGCCGTCCGTTCGGCGCTAGATCGGATCTTCCACGATTTGAATCGTCACGAGTACGACTCCATCAACCGCGTTCTCTCGCAACGCTTCTGCTTAGCGATCTTGAAGGGTGATAACCCACAAGTATAGGGGATCGCAACAGTTTTCGAGGGTAGAGTATTCAACCAAAATTTATTGATTCGACGCAAGGGGAGCCAAAGAATATTCTCAAGTATTAGCAGCTGAGTTGTCAATTCAACCACACCTGGAAACTTAATATCTGCAGCAAGGTATTTAGTAGCAAAGTAATATGATAGTAGTGGTAACGGTGGCAAAAGGTAACGGTAGCAAAAGTAATATTTTTAGGTTTTGTAGTGATTGTAACAATACCAGCGGAAAAGTAAATAAGTGAAGAGCAATATATGGAAAGCTCATAGGCAATGGATCGGTGATGGAGAATTATGTTGGATGCGATCGATCATGTAACGGTCATAACATAGGGTGACACAGAACTAGCTCCAGTTCATAAATGTAATGTAGGCATGTATTCCGAATATAGTCATACATGCTTATAGAAAATAACTTGCATGACATCTTTTGTCCTACCCTCTCGTGGCAGCGGGGTCCTATTGGAAACTAAGGGATATTAAGGCCTCCTTTTAATAGAGTACCGGACCAAAGCATTAACACATAGTGAATACACGAACTCCTCAAACTACGGTCATCACTTGTAAGTATCCCAATTATTGCCACTTCGGGGTTAACAGATCATAACACATAATAGGTGACTATAGACTTGCAGGATAGGATCAAGAACTCACTGATACGTCTCCAACATATCTATAATTTTTGATTGTTCCATGCTATTATATATTCTATTTTGGATGTTTAATAGGATTATTTACACACTTTTTTATTATTTTTGGGACTAACCTATTAACCGGAGGCCCAGGCCAAATTGCTGTTTTTTTTGCCTATTTCAGTGTTTCACAGAAAAAGAATATCAAATGGAGTCCAAACGGAATGAAACCTTCGGGAGCGTGATTTTTGGAACAAACGTGATCCAGAGGACTTGGAGTGGATGTCAAGCAATCAACAAGGAGGCCACGAGGCAGGGGGCGCGCCTACCCCCTGGGCGCGCCCTCCACCCTCATGGGCCCCTCGTTGCTCCACCGACCTTCTTCTTCCTCCTATATATATTCATATACCCCGCAAACATCCAGAAGCACCACAAAACCCTATTTCCACCGCCGCAACCTTCTGTACCCAAGAGATCCCATCTTGGGGCCTTTTCCGGAGCTTCACCGGAGGGGGCATTGATCACGGAGGGCCTCTACATCAACTCCATGGCCCCTCTGATGATGTGTCAGTAGTTTACCTCAGACCTTTGGGTCCATAGCTAGTAGCTAGATGGCTTCTTCTCTCTCTTTGGATCTCAATACAAAGTTCTCCTCGATTCTCTTGGAGATCTATTCAATGTAATCTTCTTTTGCGGTGTGTTTGTCGAGATCCGATGAATTGTGGGTTTATGATCAAGTTTATCTATGAACAATATTTGAATCTTCTTTGAATTCTTTTATGTATGATTGGTTATCTTTGCAAGTCTCTTCAAATTATCAGTTTGGTTTGGCCTACTAGATTGATATTTCTTGCAATGGGAGAAGTGCTTAGCTTTGGGTTCAATCTTGCGGTGCTCGATCCCAGTGACAGAAAGGGAAACAACACGATTTTATTGTTGCCATCGAGGATAAAAAGATGGGGTTTATATCATATTGCATGAGTTTATCCCTCTACATCATGTCATCTTGCTTAAGGCGTTACTCTGTTCTTATGAACTTAATACTCTAGATGCATGCTGGATAGCGGTCAATGTGTGGAGTAATAGTAGTAGATGCAGGCAGGAGTCGGTCTACTTGTCACGGACGTGATGCCTATATACATGATCATACCTAGATATTCTCATAATTATTCTCTTTTCTATCAATTGCTCGACAGTAATTTGTTCACCCACCATAATACTTATGCTATCTTGAGAGAAGCCACTAGTGAAACCTATGGCCCTCATGTCTATTTTCCATCATACAAGTTTCTAATCTATTTTATTTTGCAATCTTTACTTTCAATCTATATCATAAAAATACCAAAAATATTTATCTTATTATCATTATCTCTATCAGATCTCACTCTTCCAAGTGGTCGTGAAGGGATTGACAACCCCTTTATCGCGTTGGTTGCGAGGTTCTTATTTGTTTATGTAGGTACGAGGTGACTTGCGCGTGGTCTCCTACTGGATTGATACCTTGGTTCTCAAAAACTGAGGGAAATACATACACTGCTTTGCTGCTTCACCCTTTCCTCTTCAAGGGAAAACCAACGCAGTGCTCAAGAGGTAGTAAGAAGGATTTCTAGCGCCGTTGCCTAGGAGATCTACGCCAAGTCAAGACATACCAAGTACCCATCACAACTCTTACCCTTCGCATTACATTATTTGCCATTTGCCTCTCGTTTTCCTCTGCCCCACTTCACCCTTGCCATTTTTTCGCCCTCTCTTTCCATTCGCTTCTGTTTCGCTTGTCTCTTGTTGCTTGTTGCCCTTATGGCTTTACCAGAAGGTGTTGATCCTCACCTTAGAAGGTTGGAAGAAATCGAAAACAACGTTAGAAGTTTTATGTCCTTGCAGTTTGAGCATAATAATTTCTTTAGAAACGAGCTTAAAGAACAAAAGATTTTATCAGTTTCATGAATAAAGAGCTCGATGATATGTCTAAGGAATTTTATGGTTTGAAATCTCAGTTTGCTCATCTTGAAAAATTAATTGCCCAAATTTCTGATAAGCAGGCCACTTTAGTTAATAAGATGGCCGTGAAACCAGAGGAGTTAGATAATAAAGATGAAGATCTAAAAATAATTGATGTGTCCCCTATTAAATCTTTGTTTTGCAATATGAATCTTGATAATGATGGGACTGGAGATGAGTCATCTTATGTTAGAAGGCGTCCCAAAAATTCAGAGTTTTTAGATCTCGATGCAAAAATTGATAAAAGTGGGATTGGAGAGGTCAAAACTTTAGTTAGCAACGAACCCACTATCTTGGATTTCAAGGAATTTAATTATGATAATTGCTCTTTGATAGATTGTATTTCCTTGTTGCAATCCATGCTAAATTCTCCTCATGCTTATAGTCAAAATAAAGCTTTTACTAAACATATTGTTGATGCTTTGATGCAATCTTATGAAGAAAAACTTGAATTGGAAGTTTCTATCCCAAGAAAACTCGATGATGAGTGGGAACCTACTATTAAAATAAAAATTATAGATCATGAATGCTATGCTTTGTGTGATTTTGGTGCTAGTGTTTCCACGATCTCAAAAACTTTGTGTGATTTGCTAGGTTTCCGTCAATTTGATGATTGTTTTTTAAACTTGCACCTTGCGGATTCCACTATTAAGAAATCTATGGGAAAGATTAATGATGTTATTATTGTTGCAAATAGGAATTATGTGCCCGTAGATTTCATTGTTCTTGATATAGATTGCAATCCTTCATGTCCTATTATTCTTGGTAGACCTTTCCTTAGAACGATTGGTGCAATTATTGACATGAAGGAAGGGAATATTAGATTCCAATTTCCATTAAGGAAAGGCATGGAACACTTCCCTAGAAATAAAATTAAATTTCCTTATGAATCTATTATGAGAGCCACTTATGGATTGCCTACCAAAGATGGCAATACCTAGATCTATCTTCGCTTTTATGCCTAGCTAGGGGCGTTAAACGATAGCGCTTGTTGGGAGGCAACCCAATTTTATTTTTGTTCCTTGCTTTTTGCTCCTGTTTAGTAATAAATAATTTATCTAGCCTCTGTTTTGGTTGTGTTTTTTGTGTCTAATTAGTGTTTGTGCCAAGTAGAACCGTTGGGAAGACTTGGGGAAAGTCTTTTTGATCTTGCTGTAAAAAACAGAAACTTTAGCACTCACGAGAATTGCTGCCATTTTTATTGGAAAGTGTTATTTAGTTGATTATTTTTGCAGATTATTAATAGATAAATTCCTCATGTCCAGAATTTTATTTTAGAATTTTTGGGGTTCCAGAAGTTTGCGTTATTTACAGATTACTACTGACTGTTCTATTTTTTGTGTGTTGTTTGCTTATTTTGATGAATCTATGGCTAGTAATAGAGTTTATAAACCATAGAGAAGTTGGAATACAGTAGGTTTAACACAAATGTAAATAAAGAATGAGTTCATTACAGTACCTTGAAGTGGTGTTTTGTTTTCTTTTGCTAACGGAGCTCACGAGATTTTCTGTTAAGTTTTGTGTTGTGAAGTTTTCAAGTTTTGGGAAAATATTTGATGGATTATGGAACAAGGAGTGGCAATAGCCTAAGCTTGGGGATGCCCAAGGCACCCCAAGGTAAAATCCAAGGACACCAAAAACCCTAAGCTTGGGGATGCCCCGGAAGGCATCCCCTCTTTTGTCTTCGTTCATCGGTAACTTTACTTGGAGCTATATTTTTATTCACCACATGATATGTGTTTTGCTTGGAGCATCTTGTATGATTTGAGTATTTGCTTTTTAGTTTACCACAATCATCCTTGTTGTACACACCTTTTGAGAGAGACACACATGAATCGGAATTTATTAGAATACTCTATGTGCTTCACTTATATCTTTTGAGCTATTTAGTTTTTGCTCTAGTGCTTCACTTATATCGTTTAGAGCACGGTGGTGGTTTTATTTTATAGCAATAATTGATCTCTCATGATTCACTTATATTATTTTGAGAGTCCTTTAGAACAACATGGAAATTTTCTTTTAGGCATAATAAAAACTTTCATATAAGTGCATTGAATACTAAGAGAAGTTTGATACTTGATGGTTGTTTTGAGATATGGAGATAGTGATATCAAAGTTGTGCTAGTTGAGTAGTTGTGAATTTGAGGAATACTTGTGTTGAAGTTTGCAAGTCCCGTAGCATGCACGTATGGTAAACGTTGTGTAACAAATTTGAAACATGAGGTGTTATTTGATTGTCTTCCTTATGAGTGGCGGTCGAGGACGAGCGATGGTCTTTTCCTACCAATCTACCCCCATAGGAGCATGCACGTAATACTTGGTTTTTGATCACTTGTAGATTTTTGCAATAAGTATGTGAGTTATTTATGACTAATGTCGAGTCCATGGATTATACGCACTCTCACCCTTCCATCATTGCTAGCCTCTTCAGTACCGTGCATTGCCCTTTCTCACCTTGAGAGTTGATGCAAACTTCGCCAGTGCATCCAAACCCCATGATACGATATGCTCTATCACACATAAACCTCCTTATATCTTCCTCAAAACAGCCACCATACCTACCTATTATGGCATTTCCATAGCCATTCCGAGATATATTGCCATGCAACTTTCCACCGTTCCGTTTATTATGACACGCATCATCATTGTCATATTGCCTTGCATGATCATGTAGTGGACATCATATTTGTGGCAAAGCCACTGTTTATAATTCTTTCATACATGTCACTCATGAGTCATTGCACATCCCGGTACACCGCCGGAGGCATTCATATAGAGTCATAGCTTGTTCTAGTATCAAGTTGTAATCATTGAGTTGTAAATAAATAGAAGTGTGATGATCATCATTAATAGAGCATTGTCCCAAAAAAAGAGAAAGGCCAAAAAAATAGAAGGCCAAAAAGGGGGCAATGCTACTATCCTTTTTCCACACTTGTGCTTCAAAGTAGCACCATGATCTTTATGATAGAGAGTCTCTTGTTTTTTCATTTTCATATACTAGTGGGAATTTTTCATTATAGAACTTGGCTTGTATATTCCAACAATGGGCCTCCTCAAGTGCCCTAGGTCTTCGTAAGCAAGCAAGTTGGGTTTCTTTTGTTGAGCTTTCATACATTTATAGCTCTAGTGCATCCGTTGCATGGCAATCCGTACTCCTTGCATTGACATCAATTGATGGGCATCTCCCTAGCCCATTGATTAGCCACGTCGATGTGAGACTTTCTCCTTTTTTGTCTTCTCCACATAACCCCATTCATTATATTCTATTCCACCTATAGTGCCATATCCATGGCTCACGCTCATGTATTGCGTGAAAGTTGGAAAAAGTTTGAGATTACTAAAGTATGAAACAATTGCTTGGCTTGTCATCGGGGTTGTGCATGATGAGAGCATTCTTGTGTGACGAAAATGGAGCATGACCAAACTATATGATTTTGTAGGGATGAACTTTCTTTGGCCATGTTATTTTGGGAAGACATGATTGCTTAGTTAGTATGCTTGAAGTATTATTATTTTTATGTCAATATTAAACTTTTATCTTGAATCGTTCAGATCTGAACATTCATGCCACAATAAAGAAAATTACATTGAGAAATATGTTAGGAAGCATATCACATCAAAAATTCCGTTTTTATCATTTACCTACTCAAGGACGAATAGGAATTAAGCTTGGGGATGCTTGATACATCTCCAATGTATCTATAATTTTTGATTGTTCCATCCTATTATATATACTAGTCGTCAACCCGTGCAGTTGCACGGGCTAGTGTAGTTAATACAAATATGACATGAATATTAAGAAAGTACATTTATAGTTATTACTATGAAAGAAGCAGTTCTCATTTAGGCTCTCTATGCTTGTTTATTGAAACATCATTAATTCCAAGTGATGGGAAATGCTACCAATATTCCTTGGAAGTGCCTCATAGAATTTGCGATGGGCAAAGTGATGTTTAAATTATATCTCATTCCAAGTGACGAAGTTTAATCCAAAATTATAACTGTGAATAGTTTGCATTTGAATAAATATACAGAGGGAATGAAATCCGAGTACTGAAAGCAACAACAGAAATTCAATGGTGAGCTAAGCTCCAACGAAAATTAAGAATGAGACTATGGCTGTAAGTAGAGAACCATAAGATAAATTATTTCGAAGTAATTAAGCATTACCTTGTTCACGTCACAACCATGTATTGCTTCGCCTTCTTGTCTATTCACATCAAGGTTTGAAGCCCTTGTTGCGACTGGTTCTAGCATGTACTTCCTTATTACACCTGCATTGTCCATGTCAAGTATTAGGTGAAGAGAACCGTGCATAAGCTTTGTGATATGGGATCTGTTTTCAGTTGTGCTACTATATATATCAGTCAATGCCTTTCATATGCATTGCGCATACTGAATGATATAAATATTTAGCATAAACAAATTATATCTCCAGTAATAATGGATGTAAGAAATCATATCTCTCTCACCCATGACCCCGAATAGAAGTGCATTAGAAAATCATTGTCCATAAAATAGTAACCTCTTATGAAAAAAATCTATATGTTATCTATTTTATGAGAAAATCATTGTCCATAAAAAAGTAACCTATTATGAAAAAGCTGTATGTGGCAGATTAGTTTGTTCTTATCTTCCAGAATGAAGTAAAAATGTATTGTCAGCCAATTGTGTAGATATAATGGAGCTATTAATTAAATTTATGCCTAGTTAGTATCCACCAACTCTTCATTTTCTTAGCATAGATACATGAGAGAAAATGCAGGTTTTCTTACCCTCTCCCTCCAGAGTTCCCTACTTTCTCAAAAGCTAAACTTTCTGCAAGGACAATTGCAGCCTCAATGACATGACATGATTTTTTGGTGCTAATATAAATTACAGAATGATTAGTTGAGAAATTCTTACTACCATGCAATGATTCCAAGACTGAAAAAAACATACACATTTATATGTGTTAAGACAAAGTAATATAGAACAATTAGATGAGCTGAAGAAACTTGCAGTGTACATGCAGCGTCCTTGACAAAGAAACTTGCAAGTGTTCGGTCCGCATACATTGACATCAGCCGCAGCTTATTGGCATGTGAGATCTTCTCCACCGCATGATACTCCTTGAAGTTCATTACACTTGCGGTGAAGAAAAAACCTAAACTACACATAACAAAAAACAAAGCTGGCCCAACCTACACGTATGCAAACCATATTATAGTGTCCATACCAATATGGATTTCCAAAAAAAATTATCACCACGATTGCTCAATCCTGCATTGAAGTAGTAGTCCCAATCTATGATGAGTCCTCTCCTTTATCAAGATTATAAAGAGGAGTAAATCTGAACGCAAAGTATGGAGAAGACCAACCTATCTAGCTGAAAGAGGAAATTTTCAAAAGGAAGCTTCTCTAACCTGGTGTATGCAATGATGTTACTTTTAAGTGAAGGAAATCCTGGTAGTGATCCCATGCTCAAGAATGATCTTAGTTTTGGACCAACAATCCTACTACCCTTTCTGGGCTCTGTACCATATGATTGTTAGATACAGATGAACATCCGTACGTTGCCTATGAGACACCTAACAACTGGTCAAACAACAACTTAAAGTTGGGCGTCTTACTGAACAACCGACCCGTATCCATCCAAGTGAAAGGCAAGGCATGGCCAGAACAACCCTGGAAGCAAAGCAATCAGACGCTTTACAAAGCCGTAAGAAACCTGAAAAGGGGATGTGTACCCATGAACTATTCAGGAATAGAATCTGAAAAAACGAAATCTGATCCATGTATAATATGAGAAAACTAACTATTCTGGCTGCTGTTTGCTCTAGACCGTTCCTTGTAAATAGCCGATATCCTAATTCATCCAAGTATTGTTGGCAAGTGAAAAACAAAAAACTAACGAGGTTCTGCAGGAACTATAAATTTCTAGTTCAAAATTTTGTTAGTAGCTTGTAGAGTCACAACCATAAGTAATCTTCTTGTAGGTATATTTAATATATGTACACTACTTAAATATATAATGTCTCTTGTAGGATGCGGAATATTTGAAAAAGAAAATATGAATCAAACATATCTATACCTATACAAGGACGGATCAGAGTTGCAGGTGAGGGTGGGATTAGTCCGGCAATGCCACCATCTCGCAGATCGCTGGTGTGGCAGGGATGATGGTCTAGCAAGGACATGGCCGATCAGAGTTACAGGCGAGGGCGGGATCTGTGGCCGATCGGAGTTGCAGGCGAGGTTGGGATCCTTCGTGTGGTCAAAATCCTCCACGAGGGGTGTTGTCCCAATGGCGTGAGATTTGGTTCACGCTGTTTTTTTCACGGGAAGAGGAAAATATGGTAGAGCAACATTGTGGGTCTTATCTCTTTAGGTTTCCTTTTTATAAGGCTTTATCTCCTACAACTGTGATAGAATGCTGGCTTTCAAAGCAATGTACCTTTTAATTCTAAAAAAACGTGAAAGGATGGCTTTCAAAGCAATGTATCTTTTGATACTAAAAAACAATGTACGGTTAATCTACGCCGTAATAACTCGGTCCCACCAGATTAACGGCTCGTAAAATCTAATTAACGTCGGAATTTTTAGGAAGTCTAGAATTAGTATAGGTATAGATTATGTTTTGTATGTTTAATGGGCTTATTTATACACTTTTATATTATTCTTGGGACTAACCTATTAACCGGAGGCCCAGCCCAAATTGCTGTTTTTTGCCTATTTTAGTGTTTCGCAGAAAAGGAATATCAAACAGAGTCCAAACAGAATGAAACCTTTGGGAGCGTGATTTTCGGCACAAACGTGATCCAAAGGACTTGGAGTGGACGTCAAGCAATCAATGAGGAGGCCACGAGGCAGGGGGTGCGCCCTCCACCCTCGTGGGCCCCTCGTTGCCCCAACGACCTACTTCTTCCTCCTATATATATATATATATATATATTCATATACCCCGCAAACATCTAGGAGCACCACGAAACCCTATTTCCACTGCCGCGACCTTCTGTACCCAAGAGATCCCATCTTGGGGCCTTTTCCGGAGCTCCGCCGAAGGGGGCATTGATCACGGAGGGCCTCTACATCAACTCCATGGCCCCTCCGGTGATGTGTGAGTAGTTTACCTTAGACCTTCAGGTCCATAGCTAGTAGCTAGATGGCTTCTTCTCTCTCTTTGGATCTCAATACAAAGTTCTCCTCGATTCTCTTGAAGATCTATTCGATGTAATCTTCTTTTACAGTGTGTTTGTCGAGATCCGATGAATTGTTGGTTTATGACCAAGTTTATCTATGAACAATATTTGAATCTTCTCTGAATTCTTTTATGCATGATTGGTTATCTTTGCAAGTCTCTTTGAATTATCAGTTTGGTTTGGCCTACTAGATTGATCTTTCTTGCAATGGGAGAAGTGCTTAGCTTTGGGTTCAATCTTGCGGTGCTCGATCCCAGTGATAGAAAGGGAAACGACACGTATTGTATTGTTGCCATCGAGGATAAAAAGATGGGGTTTATATCATATTGCATGACTTTATCCCTCTACATCATGCCATCTTGCTTAAGGCGTTACTCTATTCTCATGAACTTAATAATCTAGCTTCCTGTTGGATAGCATTTGATGTGTGGAGTAATAGTAGTAGATGCAGGCAGGAGTCGGTCTACTTTTCATGGACGTGATGCCTATATACATGATCATACCTAAATATTCTCATAATTATTTGCTTTTCTATCAATTGCTCGACAATAATTTGTTCAACCACCGTAATACTTATGCTATCTTGAGAGAAGCCACTAGTGAAACCTATGGTCCCCGGGTCTATTTTCCATCATACAAGTTTCTAATATATTTTATTTTACAATCTTTACTTTCAATGTACATCATAAAAATACCAATTTTTTATCTTATTACCATTATCTCTATCAGATCTCACTCTTGCAAGTGGCCATGAAGGGATTGACAACCCCTTTATCGCGTCAATTTTTGTGTAGGTACGAGGTGACTTGCGCGTATCAATGACATAACCATATTCACAATAACACTTAGGTCTCATGTTTACTCATATCAATGACATAATCAACCAGCGAGCAATAATAATAAATCTCGGATGACAACACTTTCTCAAAATAATCATGATATGATATGACAAGATGGTATCTCGCTAGCCCTTTCTGAGACCGCAAAAAATAAATGCAGAGCACTTTTAAAGATCAAGGACTGAATAGATGATGACCCACAAGTATAGGGGATCTATCGTAGTCCTTTCGATAAGTAAGAGTGTCGAACCCAACGAGGAGCAGAAGGAAATGATAAGCGGTTTTCAGCAAGGTATTCTCCGCAAGCACTGAAATAATAGGTAACAGATAGTTTTGTGATAGGATAATTTGTAACGAGTAACAAGTAACAAAAGTAAATAAAGTGCAACAAGGTGTTCCAATCCTTTTTGTAGCAAAGGACAAGCCTGGACAAGTTCTTATATAGAGAAAAGCGCTCCCGAGGACACATGGGAATTATCGTCAAGCTAGGTTTCATCACAATCATATGATTCACGTTCGGTACTTTGATAATCTGATATGTGGGTGGACCGGTGCTTGGGTGCTGTCCTTACTTGGACAAGCATCTCACTTATGATTAACCTCTATTGCAAGCATCCACAACTACAACAAAAGTATTAAGGTAAACCTAACCATAGCATGAAACATATGGATCCAAATCAGCCTCTTATGAAGCAACGCATAAACTAGGGTTTAAGCTTCTGTCAATCTAGCAACCCATCATCTACTTATTACTTCCCAATGCCTTCCTCTAGGCCCAAATAATGGTGAAGTGTCATGTAGTCAACGTTCACATAATATCACTAGAGGAGAGACAATATAAATCTCATCAAAATATCGAACGAATACCAAATTCACATGACTACTAATAGCAAGACTTCTCCCATGTCCTCAGGAACAAACGTAACTACTCACAAAGCATATTCATGTTCATAATAAGAGGGGTATTAATATGCATTTAGGATCTGAACATATGATCTTCCACCAAATAAACCAACTAGCATTATCTACAAGGAGTAATTAACACTTCTAGCAACCCACAGGTATCATTCCCGGACTTAGAGACAAGATTTGGATACAAGAGATCAACTAGGGTTTTGAGAGGAGATGGTGCTGGTGAAGATCTTGATGGAGATTGCCCTCTCCCGATGAGAGGAGCGTTGGTGATGATGATGGCGATGATTCCCCCCTCCCGGAGGGAAATTTGCCTGGCAGAACAGCTCCGCCAGAGCCCTAGATTGGTTCCGCCAAGGTTCCGCCTCGTGGCGGCGGAGTCTCGTCCCGAAAGATGGCTTATGATTTTTTTCCTCATCGAAAGACTTCATATAGCAAAAGATGGACATCGGAGGGCCACCAGGGGGCCCACGAGGTAGGGGGGCGCGCCCAGGGGGTAGGGCGCGCCCCCACCTCGTGGGCAGGGTGTGGCCCCCCTGTTGAACTTCTTGCGCTCAATATTTTTTATGTATTCTGAAAATGATTTCCGTGAAGTTTCAGGACTTTTGGAGCTGTGCAGAATAGGTCTCTAATATTTGCTCCTTTTCCAGCCCAGAATCCCAGCTGCCGGCATTCTCCCTCTTTATGTAAACCTTGTAAAATAAGAGAGAATAGGCATAAGTATTGTGACATAATGTGTAATAACAGCCCATAATGCAATAAATATCGATATAAAATCATGATGCAAAATGTATGTATCAACTCCCCCGAGCTTAGACCTCGCTTGTCCTCAAGCGAAAGCCGAAATCGAAAAATATGTCCACATGTTTAGAGATAGAGGTGTCGGTAAAAATAAAATACAGACATGAGGGCATCATGATCATTCTTAGAACAACAACTTATACAATTCATGTCATATGATCTCTTATGCTAAAGTAACAATTCAATCACAATTTGAAGTATGAATCATAAACTTCATTGAAAACTAACAAACTATAATCTCAGTCATTGGAGCAGTTGCAATTTATCATAACATAGGGATGAGTCTATATAAGAGCTTTTCAGCAAGTCCACATACTCAACTATTATATAGTCTTTCACAATTGCTAACGCTCACACAATACTTACGGGTATGGAGTTTTAATCGGACACAGAAAAGATAGGGGCTTATAGTTTTGCCTCCCAACGTTTTACCTCAAGGGTAATGTCAACAATAATAGTTCATGAAAACTCACATCCAATTAGCCATATATACCAGGATCTTTCCAACATGTTGTGCTTGATAAAAATAAAATGTAAAAAGGAAGGGTGAAGATCACCATGAGTGTTATGTAAGGTAGGAGATAAAGGTAAAAGATAGGCCATTCGCAGAGGGAAGCAGAGGTTGTCATGCTCTTTTATGGTTGGATGAACAAAATCTTAATGCGAAAGAACGTCACTTTATATTGCCACTTGTGATATGGACCTTTATTATGCAGTATGTCGCTTTTATTTCTTCCATATCACACGATCGTATAAAGCTTATTTCCTCCACAACAATCAATCATACATATTTAGAGAGCAATTTTTATTGCTTGCACCGATGACAACTTACTTGAAGTATCTTACTGAATCCACAGGTAGATATGGTGGACTCTCATGGCAAAACTGGTTTAAGGGTGTTTGAAGCACAAGTAGTATCTCTACTTGGTGCAAAGGATTTGGCTAGCATGAGGGGGGAAGGCAAGCTCAACCATGTTGGATGATCCATGACAATATAATTTATCTCAGATGTAAGAAAACATAATCCATTACATTGTCTTCCTTGTCCAACATCAACCCTTTAGCATGTCATATTTTAATGAGTGCTCACAATCATAAAAGATGTCCAAGATAGTATATTTATATGTGAAGTCCTCTCGTTCTTTATTACTTCCTACTAATTGCAACGATGACCAAAACTATGTTTGTCAACTCTCAACAACTTTTATTCATCATTCTTTTTCTATGTGAGCTCATTACTCTCCATAAGATCCATATGATCTCTTTTATTCTTTTTACTCTTTCTCTTTTCTTTTATTCACTCAAGATCATGGCAAAATAATCAAGCCCTTGACTCAACACTAATCTTTATTATATATAGCTCACGGACTCGATTACATAGAAGAATCATAAAGCGAAACTCACAACTAGATCATACTAAAAGCTTTTATTCTACTAGATCAAAATATTATCAAAAGGATCAAACTAAGAAAAGCGGTAAAGATAAGGGTGATGGTGATACGATACCGGGGCACTCCCCCAAGCTAGGCAGTTGCCAAGGGGAGTGCCCATACCCATGTGATTATGTCTCCTTTGTTGGTGAAGAAGATGGTGGTGATGATGGGTAGTCGCACATTGAGCGTAGGAGGTCTTCCAACTTGCGGATAATGCCCTTGAGTGCGATGATATGCTCCTTCAAGAAAATATTTTCATGTGTGAGATACTTGTTTTGTATATGAGCTAGCTCAATCATCTTGAAAGCTCCGATCTCATTTGGGGTAAGAAGATTGTGATAAAGTTGAAGGATGTCTTCTGTTGCCAGAACTTGGTCCTCCGTGGCCTTCTTGATCCCTTCATCCTTGTTGAGCTCCATGGGTTCTTCTCCCCTCAGCTCTATCTTCATTAGCCAAGCGTCGTTGCCCTCATTGTTGGAGGAGGAGGGAGACGACATGATGCTTAGCTTTGACAACCCTGGCAGAAAACAGCTCGAAACAAGAACAAGAGATTTTTGCATGATACGGTGGTCAAAACCTTCGGGAGATTATATAATGAATTTTTACCGACCAAAATACATAACATGTAAGAAAACAGAGTTCGTAGAGCCCACGAGGTAGGGGGGGGGGGCGCCCAGGGGGTAGGGCGCACCTCCACCCTCGTGGAGGCCTCGTGTCCTTCCCGGACTGCTTCTTGGTTTTCTATTTTTCTAAATATTCCAAAACGGAGAAATATTGCCATTAGAACTGTTTTGGAGTCGATTTACTTACCGTACCACATACCTATTCCTTTTCAGAGTCTGAAGTGTTCCGGAAAGTGACCCTTATGTATTCCTCCGGGGTTACGGTTTCAATAACATTGGTTTCAACATTTATAGGATTACCTGAGATATAATGTTTAATTATCTGACAGTTCACCACCTTCGGATTTGTGCCTTCGAAGTTGTTGATTTTTATGGCACCGGAATGATAGACCTCCTCGATAACGTAAGGACCTTCCCATTTAGAGAGAAGTTTTCCTGCAAAAAATCTTAAACGAGAGTTGTATAGCAATACATAGTCACCTACATTAAACTGACGCTTTTGTATCCTTTTGTCATGCCATCTTTTAACTTTTTCTTTAAACAACTTGATATTTTCATAGGCTTGGGTTCTCCATTCATCAAGTGAGCTAATATCAAATAATCTCTTCTCACCGGCAAGTTTGAAATCATAATTGAGCTCTTTAATAGCCCAATAAGCCTTATGTTCTAGTTTGAGAGGTAAGTGACATGCTTTTCCATAGACCATTTTATATGGAGACATACCCATAGGATTTTTATATGCAGTTCTATAGGCCCATAATGCATCATCAAGTTTCTTGGACCAATTCTTTCTAGATCTATTAACAGTCTTTTGCAAAATTAATTTGAGTTCTCTGTTGCTCAATTCTACTTGACCACTAGACTCTGGGTGATAAGGAGATGCAATTCTATGATTAACATCATATTTAGCAAGCATTTTACGGAAAGCACCATGAATAAAATGTGAACCACCATCAGTCATTAAATATCTAGGGACTCCAAACCTAGGAAAAATAACTTCTTTAAGCATTTTAATAGAAGTGTTATGATCAGCACTACTAGTTGGAATAGCTTCTACCCACTTAGTAACATAATCAACAGCAACTAAAATATGTGTATATCCATTAGAGGTAGGAAAATGTCCCATATAATCAAAACCCCAAACATCAAATGGTTCAATAACAAGTGAATAATTCATAGGCATTTCTTGACGTCTACTAATATTACCAATTCTTTGACATTCATCACAAGATAAGACAAACTTACGGGCATCCTTGAAGAGAGTAGGCCAATAAAAACCGGATTGTAATACCTTATGTGGAGTTCTATATCCAGCGTGGTGTCCTCCATAAGCCTCGGAGTGACACTTGCAGAGGATCTATTCCTGTTCATGCTCAGGTACACAATGTCTAATAACACCATCTGCTCCTTCTTTATAAAGGTGTGGGTCATCCCAAAAGTAATGTCTCAAATCATAGAAGAACTTTTTCTTTTGCTGGTATGTGAAACTAGGTGGTATAAATTTAGAAAAAATGTAATTAGAATAATCAACATACCATGGAGCAGCATGAGAAGAATTTATGACATTTAATTGTTCATCAGGAAAGCTATCATCAATAGGTAGTGGGTCATTAAGAATAAGTTGTCTGCAACGAGGTTCTCAGCTCCCTTTCTATCAATAATATGCAAACCAAATTATTGTAGCAAGAGAACCCATCTAATAAGTCTAGGTTTAGCATCTTTCTTTTCCATGAAATATTTAATAGCAACATGATCAGTGTGAATAGTTACTTTAGAATCAACAATATAAGGTCTGAACTTATCACAAGCAAATACAACTGCTAAGAATTCTCTTTCAGTAGTAGCATAATTTCTCTAGGAATTATCTAGATTTTTACTAGCATATTGAATAACATTTAATTTCTTATCAACTCTTTGCCCTAGAACAACACCTACATCATAATCACTAGCATCACACATAATTTTAAAGGGTAAATTCCAATCAGGTGTCTGAACAATCGGTGCAGAGATCAATGCTTTCTTAAGTATTTCAAATACTTCTACACAATCATCATCAAAAACAAATGATATATATTTTTGTAATAAATTATTCAAAGGCCAAGAAATTTTGAGAAGTCCTTAATGACCTCCTATAAAAACCGGCATGACCAAGGAAACTTCTTATACCTTTGATGTCCTTGGGACATGTCAACTTTTCAATAGCATCAACCTTGGCTTTATCAACCTCAATACCTCTTTCAGAAACTTTATGCCCCAAGACAATACCTTCATTAACCATAAAGTGGCACTTTTCCCAATTCAAGACAAGATTAGTTTCTTCACATCTCTGCAAAAATCGGTCAAGGGTTCTTAAGCAATCATCCAAAGAGGATCCATAGATAAAAAAATCATCCATGAAAACCTCACAAATCTTTTCACAGAAGTCAGAGAATATAGCCATCATGCATCTTTGAAAGGTAGCAGGTGCATTACATAAACCAAAAGGCATACGTCTATAAGAAAACATACTAAAAGGGCAAGTAAAAGTAGTCTTTGATTTATCATTGGCTAACACAGGTATTTGAGACAAACCAGAATAACCATCTAGAAAGCAGAAATGTGTATGGTTGGATAATCTTTCTAGCATTTGCTCGATAAAAGGTAAGGGGTAATGATCTTTTTTAGTAGCTTTATTTAATTTGCGGAAATCAATTACCATCCTATAACCTGTAATAATTCTTTGCGGGATCAACTCATCTTTATCATTAGGAACGACAGTAATACCTCCCTTCTTAGGGACACAATGGACAGGACTTACCCACTGACTATCAGATCGGGATAAATTATACCTGCCTCAAGAAGCTTTAGTATTTCCTTTCTTATCACTTCCTTCATCTTAGGATTCAGTCATCGTTGATGATCACGAACTGGTTTGGCATCTTCCTCCAAATTTATTTTGTGTTGACACAGAGTGGGACTAATGCCCTTAAGATCATCAAGAGTATATCCAATAGCAGCACGGTGCTTCTTCAATGTTTTCAATAATCTCTCTTCTTCATGCTTTGAAAGGTTAGCACTAATAATAACAGGATATATCTTTTTCTCATCAAGATAAGCATATTTAAGAGTATTAGGTAATGACTTAAGCTCAAACACGGGATCACCCTTGGGTGGAGGAGGATCCCCTAGGATTTCAACAGGAAAATTGTGTTTCAGGATGGGTTCCTGTTTAAAGAATACTTCATCAATTTCCCTTCTTTCATTCATAAACATATCATTTTTATGGTCTAGCAAATATTGTTCTAAAGGATCACTAGGAGGTACAACAATAGAAGCAAGGACAATAATTTCATCTTTACTAGGCAATTCCTCTTCACGGTGTTGTCTACGAAATTTAGAGAAATTAAATTCATGAGACATATCACCTAAACCAATAGTAACAACATCCTTTTTGCAATCTATCTTAGCATTAACAGTGTTCAAGAAGGGTCTACCAAATATAATGGGACAAAAGCTATCTTGTGGGGAACCAAGAACAAGAAAATCAGTAGGATATTTAGTTTTCTCACTCAAGACTTCAACATCTCTAACAATTCTAATTGGTGAATTGGTATCTCTATTGGCAAGTTTAATTGTGACATCAATATCTTCTATCTCAGCAGGTGCAATATCATGCATAATTTCTTTGTATAAGTCATGAGGTATAGCACTAGCACTGGCACCCATATCACATAAGCCATGATAGCAATGATATCCTATTTTAACAGAAATAACAGGAATGCCTACCAAAGATCTAGGTTTATCTTTAGCACAAGGTTTAGCAATTCTAGCAGTCTCATCACAGAAATGAATAACATGCCCATCAATATTATCAGACAAGAGATCTTTAACAATATCAATATTAGGTTCAACTTTAATTTGCTCACTAGGTGTATAAGTTCCAATATTGCTTTTACGAACCACAGTTGAAGCTTTAGCATGATCCTTTATCCTAACAGGGAAAGGTGGTTTCTCAACATAAGCAGTAGGAACAATAGGATCATTATAGGTGACAGTCTTTTCTTTAACTTTAATAGGTGAAACTACTTTTACTTCTATGGGAGGATGATATTTAAACCACTTCTCCCTAGGGAGATCAACATGATAGCAAAAGATTCACAGAAAGAAGCTACTATCTCAGAGTCAAGTCCATATTTAGTGCTAAATTTACGGAAAACATCGGTATCCATAAAAGATCTAACACAATCAAATTTAGGTGTCATACCTGACTCCTTACCTTCGTCAAGGTCCTAATCTCTAGAGTTGCATTTAATTCTTTCCAATAAATCCCATTTGAATTCAATAGTCTTTGTCATAAAAGAGCCAACACAAGAAGTATCGAGCATGGTGCGATTGTTATCAGAAAGCTGGGCATATAAATTTCGAATAATCATTTCTCTTGAGAGCTCATGATTGGGGCACGAATATAACATTGATTTAAGCCTCCCCAAGCATGGGCGATGCTTTCTCCTTCGCGAGGCCAGAAATTATATATATAATTGCAATCACGATGACAAGATGCATAGGATAAAACTTCTGATAAAATTCCAATTTCAATCGTTTGTAGTTCCATGACCCCGTATCATCACATAGCCTATACCATGTCAATGCGTCTCCCTTCAAAGATAAAGGGAAGACCTTCTTAATAACATCTCCGGGCACACCTACAAGCTTAAATAATCCACAAACTTCATCCACATATATTAGGTGCTCATGAGGATGTAATGTTCCATCCCCTGCAAAAGGTTTAGCTAGCAGTTTTTCTATCATACCCGAAGGAATTTCAAAGTAGAATTTTCATTTTCATTTTCATTTTCAATAGGTTCAGTAGGTTGAGGAGCAACTCTTTGCTCTACTGGTCGGGGTGAAGATACCCCAAACAAGCTCCTCAGAGGATTAGTTTCCATAGTAACAAGTGACAGTAAATTTCAGCACACTATATAATTTTTTCCTTACCAAATTCCACCTACCAAAGGCGCTTCACTCCTCGGCAACGGCGCCAGAAAAGAGTCTTGATGACCCACAAGTATAGGGGATCTATCGTAGTCCTTTCGATAAGTAAGAGTGTCGAACCCAACGAGGAGCAGAAGGAAATAATAAGCGGTTTTCAGCAAGGTATTCTCTGCAAGCACTGAAATAATAGGTAACAGATAGTTTTTTGATAGGATAATTTGTAACGAGTAACAAGTAACAAAAGTAAATAAAGTGCAGCAAGGTGGCCCAATCCTTTTTATAGCAAAGGACAAGCCTGGATAAGTTCTTATATAGAGAAAAGCGCCCCCGAGGACACATGGAAATTATCATCAAGCTAGGTTTCATCACGATCATATGATTCGCGTTCGGTACTTTGATAATCTGATATGTGGGTGGACCGGTGCTTGGGTGCTGTCCTTACTTGGATAAGCATCCCACTTATGATTAACCTCTATTGCAAGCATCCGAAACTACAAAAAAAGTATTAAGGTAAACCTAACCATAGCATGAAACATATGGATCCAAATCAGCCCCTTACGAAGCAACGCATAAACTAGGGTTTAAGCTTCTGTCCCTCTAGCAACCCATCATCTACTTATTACTTCCCAATGCCTTCCTCTAGGCCCAAATAATGGTGAAGTGTCATGTAGTCGACGTTCAGATAACACCACTAGAGGAGAGACAACATACATCTCATCAAAATATCGAACGAATACCAAATTCACATGACTACTAATATCAAGACTTCTCCCATGTCCTCAGGAACAAACGTAACTACTTACAAAGCATATTCATGTTCATAATCAGAGGGGTATTAATATGCATATATGATCTGAACATATGATCTTCCACCAAATAAACCAACTAGCATCAACTACAAGGAGTAATTAACACTACTAGCAACCCACAGGTATCAATCCCGGACTTAGAGACAAGAATTGGATACAAGAGATGAACTAGGGTTTTGAGAGGAGATGGTGCTGGTGAAGATGTTGATGGAGATCACCCTCTCCCGATGAGAGGAGCGTTGGTGATGACGATGGCGATGATTTCCCCCTCCTGGAGGGAAGTTTCCCCGGCAGAACAGCTCTGCCAGAGCCCTAGATTGGTTCCGCCAAGGTTCCGCCTCGTGGCGGCGGAGTCTCGTCCGTAAAGATGGCTTATGATTTTTTCCTCATCGAAAGACTTAATATAGCAGAAGATGGACATTGGAGGGCCACCAGGGGGCCCACGAGGTAGGGGGGTGCGCCCAGGGGGTAGGGCACGCCCCCACCCTCCACTAGAAAAAAAAGACACATCCGTGACATTTTGGGCCGAACGAATTTTTTTCCTGTCATACATATGACACTTCTATGACGATAATTGTGAAAAAACCCGGTATCATCATAGAGGTGTTGGGCTCCTACTTCTATGACAAAAAATCATGACAGAAAATGGGCTTTTCGTCCTGGGCGGGCCGGAGACGCAGCTGCATGACATTCTTTGGGCCGTCCATGATGGAAAAAACCGTGGTAGAAGCGAGGGGGAGGAAAATTTCGGGGAGTTCCTAGTTACGGTGGGAGGTCGGGGGCCGAGCGATGCGTGTTTCTCTCGTACACGTACGCGCGTGTGTGCAGGGCGTTGGCTCTAACTAAACCCGAGCGAGGCATTGGGCTCTAACTGAACCCGAGCGATTGCACTGCAGGCTACGCATTATTGAACCCGAGCGATCGATCGATGGCTGTTAACTCAACCTGATCGAGTGATTCCTTCGCTACTGCTGCTAACTGAAGCTGATCGATGCTGCCTCTGGGATGAATAGTGCGTGTTGCAGGGGGGTTTGGATGAACAGTGAGCGGTGGCGTTGCCTCTGGATGAACAGGACCCCGTGGTGTGGTGGAGGGCTGGATGAACACTAGACGGTGGAGGGGTGCCCGTGGAGGGGTGGTTGAACAGGACCCCGTGGTGTGGAGGGCTGGATGAACAGTTACGGTGGAGGGGTGGTTGAACAGTAGCTGGTGGAGTAGCGTGCGGTGGAGGCTGGATGAACAGGAGCCCGTGGAGGCTAGAGGAGGTCGACGGTGGAGATGAACAGTATCCCGTGGAGTCCCGTTTTGCAGTACACCACGCCCCTCCCGATGAACATGACCCCCGTTTCGACCGTAGCGCTCCAACACAAGTCTGTTTCGTCCGTTTTGTGGTACGCCACACCCCTCCCGATCAACAGGACCCCCGTTTCGACCGTAGGAGGTCCGTTTCCTCCGTTTTGCGGTACGCCAGACCCCTCCCGATGAACAGGATCCCGTTTCGAACATGGCCGGTCGAACACAAGGCCGTTTCCTCCGTTTTGCGGTACGCCAGGCCTCGTTTCCATCGCCTATTCCGTCCAAGTCCTCCCGATGAACACGACCACGCATTCCGTTCCGACCCAGCCGGTTGGCTCCCACGCGTTCCGTTGCCTCCCGATGAACACGACGCATTCCGTTGCCTCCCGATGAACACGACGCATTCCGTTGCCTCCCCATGAACACGACGCATTTCGTTGCCTCCCCATGAACACGACGACGATGCTTCCTCCCCATGAACACGACGACGATGCTGCCTCCCCATGAACACGACGACGACGCTATTTCTTCGTTCCGACCCAGCCATGTACACCAGCCCTGGCCGTACGTATGCGCGAGTAGGCGTTAGAGACCCCGCTTGTATGTACACATACGTGACCGTATTTTCTTTCTTGCACCCTGGCCGCTGTACGTACGTGTACATGCTACGTGCGTGCCTCTACTACGACACATACACGCCTCTACTACGACACGTGCGCGCCTCTACATCCACCAGTATATATGTACGTACACGTTCGCGACCAGAATGACAACACTACGTACGCTTCGACCAAGTGGGTCCCGACTGCCAGGCACTTCGTTGCGCGCGAAGATGTACCTGGTGGGGCTCAGCAGTTAGGGGGGCGAATCGTTTTTTTGCCCGGACGCACTTCCTTGCATGCGAAGATGTAGCTGGTGGGTCCCAGCAGTCAGGGGGGCGAATCATTTTTTTGCTCGGACGCACTTCCTTGCGTGCGAAGATGTAGCTAGTGGGTCCCAGCAGTCAGGGGGAAATGTTTTTTTTCGCGAAATACGGTGGCCCCTCTGGTGGGTCCCCGCTGTCAGGTGGAGGAATCATTATTTTGCGCGTAATAAGGAGGCACTTCCTTGCTGCGGCCGTGGACCCAGCTGTCAGCCTCTCCACATACAGCCCACGTCCGATGGAAGTCGTTCCTTGACCACGTTGACCACGCCGCGCCGAGAGCACCATGGCGGTGGACGATGGCGAGGACTAGGAAGGGGACGACTCGGAGCCGGGGAAGACGCATCAGTGGATGCCCACGCGAAGAGGAGTACGAGGGTTCACTGGTTCGGCTGCGGTGTGAGGCTGCTATCGCCGTAGAATAATAGAGGGTGTGGGTGAGTAGAGGGATGTCCTGGCCAGCGGTGGGAGTAGTAGGGGGCGGTGAGGCCTCCGCGGCATCACAGCCGGCCACGGGAGGCAGTAGCACGCGGCACGACCGACGCTGGTTTGGGCGGCTGGAGCAAGAAGACCAGAGGTTGAAGAAGCACTACGACCATTGGATGAACATCGTACGGTAACAGGAGCTAGAATCGTTCATATTTACTAAGTTGACAAAGCCCTCCGTCCCCGTCAACTTGGTAGGCCCACAAGTCAGCCTCCCACTATGATGGGTTCCAGCTGGCAGGGGGAATATTCATTTTTTTGTGTAATAAGGAGGCACTTCCTTGTGTGCAAAGATAGCTGGTGGGTCCGACATGTCAGCGGGGGCACGTTATTTTCGTGAAATATAGAGGCCCTTCCGGTGGGTCCCAGATGTCAGGTGGAGGAATCATTATTTTACGCGTAATAAGGAGGCATTTCCTTGTGTGCGGCAGTGGACCCAGCTGTCAGCCTCTCCACGCACAGTCTACTTTCGATGGCGTCATTCGTTGACCACGCCGCGCCGAGCGCATCCAAGGTGGTGGATGACGGCGAGGCCCCGGACAGCAACAAGCCGGAGATGGGAAGACGCGGGAGTAGAGTCGCAGACGTGTACTAGGGTTAACTGGTTCTAGTGCGGTGTGGTTCGGCAGTCGGTGGAGAAGAACAGGAGGTGTGGAGGGGTGGAGGGATGGCCTGGCCAACGGTGGAGTAGCGCTTCATAGCGAAGCGTGCTAAGCAGAGTTGCTAGCAGCAGGAGGCTGGAGGTGGTCCCGGTGGCGCTGGAGGAAGAAGACGAGAGATTGAAGATGGATGCCGGTCGTTGGATGTAAATCCAACGACTAACATGTCAGAACCATTTGTTGACTAAATTGACAACGACTTGCGTTGGCTTCGACCTATTGGCCCACATTTTAGCCTCCAAAAATGTGGCACGTATTCAACCCATTTTTTTCCTTAGAATTTACAGTCTTTTTTTTGCGCGGTAGAATTTACAGTCAATTTGATCTTTTTTTGAATTACACCCATTAGCTGGGCTGGGTGAGCAAATAATGTAGCGTCCATGCGGCCCATTTATTTTATTTCCTAAAAAATTACAGGCAATTTGTACTTTCTCGAAATACACGATTTTGCTGGGCTGATTCTAATTATAATGTTGGGTTGGGCCAGCAATGTTATCAAAAAATAAAAAGGGGCTGAGCATTTTGTTATAAATATATTTAAATAATAAGTGATATTATTACATTCGTCCTTAAATCTTACCAAGCTTTTGTACACAATCACTAGGATTTTCGTGCCAAAACAATCTAGGATTTTATTTGTTAAGAAATTACTTTTATAAGTTAATAGGATGTGGGATATTGTTTTCTTACATATGTAAGTATCTGTTAAATATATGATGACAATAAAAATAATATATAATAACATATAAAATATTTTTTTTAGAAAAACAGGGAGCATCTCCCCGGTTCCATTGCTAAGAACGAAACCACAACATATTCTGATACAGCAGCTCAAAGAGCAGTTCGAACACAAAGGTAGAAAAGCTACAAACTAGGGGGGGTGGATGAACAAGTTCTCTGAATAACACAAATCACCCGAGCGGTGCCAAAGGCAGAGCAGATAGAGCACTCAAATGACACAGGGAGGGTCCAACGAAGCCTTCATGGTCTTCAGCCGAGGGGCCATGTCAGCCTGCGGCGACCAGTAAGCAAGCGGAGACACCGGGCTGGAAGGCGTAGCATGGTGCATGTCCCTCTTTTTCGGCGCCAGGTGCCCATCATCTTCATCAGAGATCTTGAGACGAGCCCACGGGTCCATCCCCAAAGCAGGTCGAGCCTTGTTCAGCCACAAGTGATCGCCAACGGTTTCTAGAGGGATCTTGTTAGGGTTTCCATGAAGCTCATCAACTTGTCCTTGTCCGATCCGGAGGAGAGAATCACCCAGTTCCTCACCATGTTCCCGATCAACCTCAAGACCCGCGGAATGGAAATCCAGGAGGTCTTACTGAAAATCATAGCATTTCTATATTTCCAAAGGCACCAAAGGACAACTGAGCTAACAGTATTTAAAACTGAGCACTTTTTTGTAGCAATCCAGAATCTGGCGACAGATTCGAAGGATGAGCCAATCTGACTAGAGAAATATTCCTCAATGTGGGCCTAGAGATGTTTAGCAGCTATACATTCAAAAAATAGGTGAGAACAAGACTCTTGTTCCAAGCAGTAAACACAATCAAGGGGTTTGATGATGTGTCTCTTCCTAAGGTTATCCCTAGTCATCAATTTGTTCTTGGAGAGAAGCTAGAGAAATACATGAATTTTAGGGGGAACTCTCAATTTCCAGATAGCAGGGATAAACACGGGTTGAACCCCTCTAAAGTTGATAACATGATAGAGGGAGCTGGAGGAATACTTCCCCTTATTATCCAGCATCCGGCTCGGTACTAAAGGTAATGCTTTTGGCAATTTCCTCCAACTGGAACCATTGTTCCATGAGACTATCACTAAAGTTCCTTCTAAAAGAGAGTTTTAGGCATTGACCGTCCCAAACTTCATTGACACTTTTGTTAAGCTCATTGCAGACAGAGTAAATAGGCCAAAATTGGACTGCTAGGGGGGATGTGCCAAACCAAGTATCTTCCCAGAACCTGGTTCTGCTCCCATCCCCTATGTTCCATCTGTAGCCAAATTTCACAGCATGCATAATAGATTTTAATCCTTTCCAGAATCTAGAGGTCTTAGGGTTGTGGAACGGACAAAAATATTAGGTTTATTTCCTAGGTATTTATGGGCAATAAGAAGCTTCCAGGGTTTCAGGTCTTCCTCATAGAATCTTTTAATCCAAGACCCTAGAAGACAGATGTTAATTTCTTGGAGGTTAGGTATGCCTAGGCCTCCAAAATCTTTTTTCATAGAGACTAGGGCCCAATTAGCAAGGTGTAGCTTCCTATTTCCCTCAAAATCATTCCACAAGCAATGAGACATCTGAGAATCGATGAGGTTCACTGCCCATTTAGGGAACTTGAAGAAGGAGAGGAGATACACTGGAATGCTAGCCAAACAAGCTTGTATGAGGATGAATCTACTCAGTAAGAGAGAAGTTTGCCCCTCCACCCAGCAATCCTTTTAATAATTTTATCCAGAAGGGGCTAGATATCCTCTCTCCTCAGTTTATCATAGTGGGGAGGGATACCTAGGTACTTAATGGGGAAGTTACCTATATTACAGACTAGAATAGAGAGGAAGTCAGCTAACTCCTGATCATCCATGTTGATAGGGATGAGTTCACTTTTAGAGTAGTTGCTTCTCATGCCTGAGACTTGTTCAAAACAGGTTAGAACAGTTTTTAGATTGCTAGCATGTGTGGAGTCATTGTCTAAGAAAAGGATGGTATCATCTGCATATTGAAGGCAGATGATGCCACCAGGGCAGACCTCAGGACAGAGCCCTGCAATCAGACTATGACCAGCAGCTTTGCTCAGCATTTTAGTAAGAACGACCACTACTAAATTAAACAAAAGCGGGGAGATGGGGTCACCCTGCCTAAGGCCTTTACCAACAAGGAAAAAATCACTTTCACAGTTATTTAACTTGACCCCAATAGACCCCCCATGAGTAAGTTGCTGGATCCAACTAGTCCATTTACCCCCAAAACCTCTAAGCTCCAGGAGTTTCATAAGGAAATCAAGGTCAACTTTATCGAAGGCAGTCTAAACTAGAACTACCATCTAGAGAAAAATTCTCACAAACAGAGCCTTCAGATCTGTTTTGGTGAGGGTAAATAAAGGAAGAGCATTCAATGCCATCATTAAGAGAAGTAACATCTACACCAATCTTAGCAGCAATGGCATTGAAGGAAGGATCATTAAAGTTGGAGAAGGAAGTGTGTTTCATACCCTGGGTTTTTTGCACTTCCAGGTTCTGAACCTCTTTGAGCTGTTGAGCCTTTTCAATAATGGTTCTTTTGTGACCAGCTACCCTGGCACTGGGTCTGGTGGCTTGAACAGGACCCCATTTGGGAAGGTGCTTTTCCTTAGGAAGGGCAGGGAAGTCAGAGTTGTATTTTGAGTCCAAATTGTCTGGGAGTTTAGTTGTTTCAACAAGTGCCTCTTGATCCTCTTGTAGATCTATAGAACCTTCTAATTCCATCAGATTATCATCTTCCAGGAGCTCCATTTCCCTGAGGAGGTTGAATCCATCAGTTTCATTAAGCACAGAATTCAAGATCTTTTCCTCGATGCTGAGTTGAGGAGTGTATGAAGAATCAGGGAGGTGTGTCTTGAGGACTGAAGTGGGTGTAGTTTCTCCAAGCATCTGATTGTGGCCAAAAGACTATCCTCTGATGTTAGGGGCCCTAGAATTGGCAGCAGGTCCTTTATCTGATTCAGATCTAGAGCTCCTGTTGGATTCATCATCTTCAGTAAGATTGGTACCAGTTTCAGCTGTAGAGACATATGTACCAGCAGAGAGGTTGGTGGAGGTGCCAGTTTCAGTGGGGGTTAAGGACTCCACCTCAATGAGTAGCCTGTAGATTTTGTTCCCAACTCCAAAAAGCCTTTCAGTAGGGATTTTGGAGGGATCTTTACATAAGATTTTCACCCTAACAGTTTCATAGAATGACTTGAAATTATGCTGCCAATCCACATCCAGTAAGACCCCCAGAGTGGAAGTGATTTGATCCAGCATAGTCCAGTCACACCACTTGGGGGTTCAATTTCCTGATCTTGATTCAAGTTTCCTGGAGGTCCTCTTCAGCCTCAATCCTGACTTTCCAGACTTCAACATTGACTACAACATTGTCTTTTTTGAGACCAAAACTGGGGTATCCAACAACTTGAACTACATCTATTTCAGGAGGAAGTTTGACCAAGAATGTCCACTCATCTAGGGCATTGATTGGCCAGGGCCATTTGGTTTTGTAAATTTCTGCAAACTCAGTGGCAAGTTCCTGCTTGGTCACTTCACCAGCTTCTACCAGAACAATCCCCACATTCTTCAGGGAGCCATGATACTGAGCATTTTCATCAGGTGGGTCTATGTGGTAGAACCCTAATCCTGGAGCAGCACTTCCAACATATCTAGCAGAACTATGGGTTTTCCTTCTGACAGGGCAATTCTCAACTTTATGGGTAACCATTTTGTAGATAAAACAACTCTTGGGCTTGACACATTTATCCAAATGATGCACTGGTTCCCTACAGTTGTAGCAGATCACCTTAGAGTATGCCATAAGGCCCGAAGCAGGGGCAGGAGCAGTTTTCTGGATGTCCTGTCTCTTCTTTTGCTAATTCTTGCCTTGAGATTTCCCACTGATCTGAGAGTCAGAACCACCAGCAGATTGATCTTGGGCAATTACAGGAGCCTGTCCAGATTGTGCCCCCATTTGGGGCGGAGGTGGGCTGTACCACTGCCCAACCGGCGCTCCCCCCATTGTGATAGGGGAAATTCATCGGAGTTCATGGTTCCTTCTCATCCTCCAGCCAGATGTTGTCTCTCGGGAAGCAGAAATAACCACAACTCAATTGAAGCAGATTGCAAGCCTAATTTCAATCTTCTGCAGGTTTGGGGGAGAGGTAAGGTAGGGTGTAAGTGTATCTAGTGCCACCCCTAGTTGGTTTTGGAGTATTGACGACAAACCTGGTTGAGGGACTAATGTGTTTGTGAGAATTGCAGGATAACACAGGTAGAAGTCCCTCATTGATTCAGTTTTCCTAACAGAGATGACCCCTAAAAATGTATGAAGAAATTGAAGTCAAAGGTGGGATGTGAAGACATTCACATTGAAGACTATGACAAGAGAAGACATCGTGTGAAGACTATGGAGTGCGAAGACTTGGTTGTTTCATCGTTCTTTTTCTTCTTCGTTGAGTCATAGGAACCACCATACTGTTAAGTGGGGTCCAAGTGAACCAGTCAGAATGACTGAAGTGATGCTTAACCAAAATCCTATGTTTTTGAGCGAAGACTATGAGAGCAAATCTTATCCAGAGTTGGATAAGTCAGCCTTGCTTGTAGCCCAAGTAAAGTTGCCGTGTGTGTTTGAAATCTGACCGATGGAACACGTGTCAGTTCCTTAGTGACCCAGGGTCATTTCGGACAAATCAGGTCGGGTTGCCTAGTGGCTATAAATAGCCCACCCCCTACAACCATAAACGGTTGGATGCTTAGAGTTAGTGTATGGCTTTTGTCGTTTGAGAGCAACCCACGTCGAAGCCTTTGAGAGAGAATTCCTTGCGAGGATAAAGCCCTAAACACCCAGAGCCAAAGAGTGTTAGGCATCACTTAAGTCTTCCTGTCTGTGTGATCTGAAGACTTATTACACTTGAGGACTGTGAATCCTCCAGCCAGTTAGGCGTCGCGTTCTGAGCATCCAAGAGTCATTGTGGATTGCCGGTGAACGAAGTCTGTGAAGGTTTGGAAGTCTGCCTCGAATACTTACCCGAGTGATTGGGCGAGGACTGGGTGTCCTTAGATCAAGGGGAATAAGGTGAAGACACAGTCTTCTAAGTTGAATCTCATCAGCCTCCCTAACCAGACGTACAGTTGTCACAGCAACTGGAACTAGTCCAACAAATCATTGTCTTCAACGAGTCACTGGTTCTATCCTCCCCATCTCTTTATTTACAGTTGGTCCTTGTGAAGTCATTGTCTATTTGCATTATCTCTTGTCTTCACTGAGTGACTGCTTGTTCTGATTGGCTTCATACTATCTTCCTACCTGATCCATACTGCCTAGCTGCCATTAGTCGTTGTGCTTTCACTTCATTGAATACTTGACTATGGCTTGCTTAGTGTAGCCTACCTTCCGCTGCATGGTAATAGGTTTATTTCTATCGTCTGTCTTTGAAACTCCCATCTTTTGAAGACTTTGTTAAAATCACCTATTCACCCCCTCTAGTCGATCACTAGCACTTTCAATTGGTATCAGAGCAAGGTACTCCCTTGTTCTGTGTGATTCGGTTTAACCACCTGGAGTTTTAGCTATGTCGACTGCAGGGATAATCAAAGTCTCCGCTGCGTGCCCAGTCTCCGATTGTACTGAATATCCCTACTGGAAGAATAAGATGTGATACGTCCATTTTGCATCATGCTTTTATATCGATATTTATTGAATTATGGATTGTTATTTCACTTTATGTCACAATACTTATGGCTATTCTCTCTTATTTTACAAGGTTTACATAAGGAGGGAGAATGCCGGTAGCTGGAATTCTTGGCTGGAAAAGGAGCAAATATTAGAGACCTATTCTGTGCAACTCCAAAAGTCCTGAAACTTCATAGAACATCTTAAAATAAATAAAGAAAAATCCTCGCCAAAGATGAAGGCCAGGGGGCCCACACCCTTCTCACGAGGGTCGGGGGCGCCCCCTAGGGTGCGCCCCCTACCTCGTGGCCCCCCTGGTGGCTCTCCGACGTCCATCTTCTCCTATATGAAGTCTTTCGATGAGAAAAAATAAGAAGGAACTTTTCGAGACGAGACTCCACCGCCACGAGGCGGAACCTTGGCGGATCCAATCTAGAGCTCCGGCAGAGCTGTTCTGCCGGGGATACTTCCCTCCGGGAGGGGGAAATCATCACCATCGTCATCACCAACGCTCCTCTCATCGGGAGAGGGCAATCTCCATCAACATCTTCACCAGCACCATCTCATCTCCATACCCTAGTTCATCTCTTGTATCCAATTCTTGTCTCAAAGTCCAGGATTGGTGCTAGTAGGTTGCTAGTAGTGTGGATTACTCCTTGTAGTTGATGCTAGTTGGTTTATTTGGTGGAAGATCATATGTTCAGATCCTATATGCATATTATTACCCCTCTAATTATGAACATGAATATGCTTTGTGAGTAATTACGTTCGTTCCTGAGGACAAGGGAGAAGTCTTGCTATGAGTAGTCATGTGAATTTGGTATTCGTTTGATATTTTGATAAGATGTATGTTGTCTAGCCTCTAGTGGTTTTATGTGAACTTCGACTACATAACACTTCACCATTATTTGGGCCTAGAGGAAGGCATTTGGAAGTAATAAGTAGATGATGGGTTTCTAGAGTGACAGAAGCTTAAACCCTAGTTTATGCGTTGCTTCGTAAGGGGCTGATTTGGATGCACATGTTTCATGCTATGGTTAGCTTTACCTTAATACTTTTGTTGTAGTTGCGGATGCTTGCAATAGAGGTTAATCATAAGTGGGATGTTTGTTCAAGTAAGAACATCACCCAAGCACCGGTCCACCCACATATCAAATTATCAAAGTATCGAACGCGAATCATATGAACGTGATGAAAACTAGCTTGACGATATTCCCATGTGTCCTCGGGAGCGCTTTTCCTATTATAAGAGTTTGTTCCGACTTTTCCTTTGCTACAAAAGGATTGGGCCATCTTGCTGCACTTTATTTACTTTTGTTACTTGTTGCTCATTACAATTTATCCCGTCACAAAACTATCTGTTACCACTTATTTCAGTACTTGCAGAGAATACCTTACTGAAAACCGCTTATCATTTCCTTCTGCTCCTCGTTGGGTTCGACACTCTTACTTATCGAAAGGACTACGATAGATCCCCTATACTTGTGGGTCATAAAGATGCGCATGCATCTTGAAGCCATCGATGTCGACCTCTGGTATGTCGTAAAGAATGTTGTTCCCAAGGTTGGTGAAGGTGTCACCACTGCTGATGTCAAGAAGTTCGTTGAACTGGACTCCACTGCCAAGAACATCATCTGTGGTCATCTGAACAAAGGACAGTATGGCCGTGTGAGTGTTCTGGAAACATCTAAGCTAGTCTGGGACTGGCTCTCCAAGGTCAACAAAGGCGTCTCAACCTAGAGAGATCAAAGAATCAGTGTCCTTCGCAACCTCTTCAACCACTTCAAGAGAAACGACAATGAGAATGTTCAGCTCACGTTTGATCGACTCACTGACATCACAAATGAACTTAAAGCCCTTGGCGCTACTGAGATCACCAAGCATGAAGTCGTCAAGACACTCCCGAGATCACTTGACAGCTCGTTTGACACCCTAGCCCTGATGATTCAAGAACATCCTGACTTCAAGACACTCGATCCGTCTGACATACTTGAAAGGCTCAACACACATGAGTTTCAGCTTTCTGAGAAAAGATACATCTACGGTCCCAACTATGGGCGAACTCGTGCCCTGAAGGAAAAAGCTATCTCCTCATTTGAAGAAGAATCTGACAGCAGTTCTGATTATCCTTAAGACATTAGAAAGGAGCTTGCTATGCTTGTGAAGAAGTTTCAAAAATTCACTAAGAAGAAAGGCCTCAGATAGTCTTGACGATCAAGCTCAAGGAATGATGAAGCTTCTGCTCATGACTACAAGAAGAGAACATGCCACAAGTGCAAGAAACCTGGCCACTACATCTCTGAGTGTCCGCAGTGGGACAATGAGAACAACAAGAAGAAGAAGAGCAAGGAGTATGATTCTGACGACAAGAAGAAGAAGAAATACTCAAAGTCTTCTTCCAAGTCCTCCTCAAAGTCTTCATCACACAAGAAGAGATCATCTGGCAAGGCTCGTGCGTTCGTTGGCAAGGAAATGGATTCAGAGGAGGAGTCCGATTCTGGCGTTGCAAGTCTAGCTACAGCATACGTTGCCAAGTCCATCTTCAACACTGAAGACAATGGCTTCATCACCGACGCTGATGGAAATGACAAGGACTACTCCGCTCCCACCTACTGCTTCATGGCACGCGGTGCCAAGGTAAACACACGCACTACTCACTATCAAACATCCAGTGAAGATGATTCTGATTGTGGTTCCAAACCCAGCTACAAAACACTTGCTAAAATTGCAACTGAACAACAGAAAGCTATGGAACATATTCAAAAACCGTTAGACAAAAGCGATGACCTGTTAGACGCTGAAATGACTCGATCTCGGTCCTTAATTGAAGACATAAAAAACCTTAATGTTAAGTACGAGGAACTTGAAAGTTGTCATGAAACGCTCTCAACAACTCATGAAAAGCTTTCCTATGATTATCTTCAAAGGAAGCAAGATTTTGAGAAATTGAGAGCGGCTCATGAAGATCTTCAAAAGGAAAACGAGTCACTTCGCGCCAAACAGATCAGTTCCGCTCAGGAAGGATTTGAACCACCATGTCTTAAATGCATTGAGCGTGACAACACTACTTCTGTTGCTGGATGTTCTACTGCTGCTACTATTGCGATATCTTCAACTGTTGATGTGGTAACTAACCCCTCTGCTGAGGATACCACTGCTATTGCTGATGAAAATGCTAGGTTGAAGACATTGCTTGAAACAAGTATGTACAAAAGTCTCAAAGGGCATCAGACACTATGTGATGTCCTCAAAAGGCAGATCCTGAACCGAAACCCTAGGAAAGAGGGTCTTGGGTTTGAAAGGAAAATGAATACAGATGGCTCTTACTGGAAACCTGAGCAGTACCCCAAAACCACATGGGTTGCTGCAAAGGAACCTTCAGTGGATCCATCCACCCCGTCTGGCTTCACTTGTGCTAATCCCATTGTTATTGATGAATCATTTGATGCAAACTATAAACTGTTTAAGAATTAGAATGGTGAAGTGTTTGCCAGGTATATTGGTACTAACTGCAGGAATTGGCCACCTATGAAGAAAGTCCGGGTGCCAAAAAAGTGGTTGGAGAATCTTCCTGTGAATGTTGTTATGACACCACAAGTGAAGAAGACAAACCCCAGACCACAGGCTTCATATGGTCCAAAGGCTTCATACAGACAAAGGACTCACCTGAGTCGCACTAACGCAAATGTTTTGCAGGGAAACCATACTCAGGCCTATGAATATAAGTGCGTTTCATCAAACCGCCATGTTCATAAGACCAAGAACTACTCTCCTTATCCTTATGAGTACTATTGTCCACCTGCAAGACTATTTGCTAGGGCTCCAAAGCCAAAGTTCTCAGATGCTACACTTAGACTCATTGCTTCGAAGCCACCCTTGAAGATGTGGGTGGCTAAGAAAGCTTAACTCTCTTTTTCAGGGAAGGGTCTCTAGCCGAAAATCAAATTCGTCTGAAGCTATTGCTGGGGACCTTAAACTTCTTGTAGGGCGCAAGATCAAATACCCAAATGGTCTTATTATGTATTTTGTTCCTGAATCGCTTGCTACTTGCCCTATCAGTCCTAACCTCGATCTAAGCTTTTATAATCCACTTGCTCGTCAAATGTTTATGCTTCACAATTCTCTTCGTGAAGCCTATCCCCCTAACTGCACTTGAGGGTATGACACCAGCTGCTTCAGAATGGATTATTGATAGTGGGTGTACTAATCAAATGACTGGCAAGCGAAGTCTTCTCATGGACTCAACTTTACGTCCATCTGACAAGAGTCACATCACATTTGCTGATATTGGTAAAAGCAATGTATTCGGTCTAGGTAGAGTTGCAATCTCAAGGGATCAACACATGGATAAAGTAATGCTTGTTGAATCCCTTGGTTTCAACTTAATGTCTGTCTCAATGCTTTGCGATTTAAACATGATTATGATATTTGAAAAATATCGTTGCCTTGTTCTAATGGAATCTGACAAGTCTCTAGTCTTTGAAGGGTATCGGAAAGATGATTTGTATGTCGTAGACTTCTCAGCAGGACCACAACTAGCCGTATGTCTTCTAGCAAAAGCTTCAGAATGCTGGCTCTCGCATCGGAGGCTAGGGCATGCTAGCATGAGGAACTTACACACTCTTGCAAAGAAGAAACATGTCATATGCATCGAGGACGTCAAGTTCAAGAAGGATCACTTATGCGGTGCCCGTGAAGCTGGAAAGATGACGAGGGCCAAGCATCCCTCGAAGACGATCATGACAATGACTCAACCCTTCGAACTACTACACATGGACCTCTTCGGTCCCACTCACTACTCAACTCTTACTACTACTGATTGTCTCTATGGCTTTGTCATTGTTGATGATTATTCAAGATATACTTGGGTGCATATAATCCTCTACAAGACTGAAGTGCATGATGTCTTCAAATGCTTCGCCAATCGAGCCATGAACAACTATGGTGTCAAGATCAAGCACATCAGAAGTGACAATGGCACTGAATTCAAGAACACTGTCCTCGACACTTATCTTGATACTTTGGGCATCACTCATGAATTCTCAGCTCCGTACATGCCGCAGCAGAATGGCATCGTGGAACACAAGAACAGAACACTTATTGAGATGGCCCGGATGATGCTCGATGAATACAAGACTCCAGGAAAGTTCTGGCCTGAAGCCATTGATACTGCATGCCATATCATCAACCGTATTTATCTTCACAAGCTTCTGAACAAAACATCCTATGAGCTCCTCACTGGTAAGAAGCCAAATGTCAGTTACTTCAGAGTATTTGGTGCCAGGTGCTGGATCAAGGATCCACATCACACTTCAAAATTTGCACCGAATGCACATGAAGGTTTTATGCTTGGATACGGAAAGGACTAGCACTCCTACAGAGTCTTCAACCTCTTTCACTATGAAGTGGTTGAAACTGTGGATGTGCGGTTCGATGAGACTAACAGCTCGCAAGGAGAGCACCTGCCAAATATGCTAGATGAAGTTCCATCTAGTGAATCCATCAAGCTTATGGGAACTGGAGAAATCATACCGTCTGAAGCTCAGCCTAAAGAGGAACTCATCATCTCTGCACCTGATCAACTTGAAGACTATGCTTAGCCTGAAGACAATCCTTCTAACGATGACAATGATCAGCAAGAGCAAAATCTTCATCATGTTCATCCTCCTGTTGCAAATGAAGTATAGATTGAGAGAATAATTGATAGCATCAATGCACCAGGTCAACTCACTCGTTCAAGGGCAACACAACTAGCAAATTTCTATGGGCACTTCGCATTCGTCTCAATATCTGATCCTAAGAAAGTTGATGAAGCCTTCATGGAACCTGAATGGATTCAAGCTACGCGAGAAGAGCTTCAACAGTTTGAGTTGAATAATGTATGGGAACTGGTCAAGCGTCCTGATCCTCGTAAGCACAATATCATAGGCACTAAATGGATATATCACAACAAGCAAGATGAGCATGGTCAAGTTGTCAGAAACAAAGCTCATCTCATTGCTCAAGGATACACTCAAGTTGAAGGAATGGACTTCGATGAAACATTTGCTCCTGTGGCTAGGCTTGAAGCTATACGCATACTGCTGGATTATGCAAATCATCATAACATTCTTCTGTATCAAATGGATGTGAAGAGCACTTTTCTCAATGGCAATATTGAAGAAGAAGTGTATGTTGCACAACCACCTGACTTTGAAGATCCAAAACATCCTGACATGGTTTACAAGCTCAAAAAGGCACTGTATGGCCTTAAACAAGCCCCTCGAGCTTGGTATGATACACTCAAAGACTTCCTGAAGAGCAAAGGCTTCAAACCTGGTTCCCTGGATCCCACTCTCTTCACGAAGACATATGATGGTGAACTGTTTGTGTGCCAAATATATGTGGATGACATTATCTTCGGGTGCACCAACTAGAAATACAGTGATGAGTTTGGATATATGATGCAAGAGCAATATCAGATGTCCATGATGGGTGAGCTGAAGTTCTTCCTTGGTCTTCAAATACGTCAGCAACGCAATAGCATCTTCATATCTCAAGAGAAATACCTCAAACATTGCCTAAAGAAGTTTGGAATGCAAGAATGCAAAGGGTACACGACGCCAATGCCAGCTAAACACCATCTAGGCCCCGACGACAATGGTAAAGAGTTCGATCAAAAGGTATACCGCTCCATGATTGGTTCCTTGCTTTATTTATGTGCATCTAGGCCAGATATCATGCTTAGTGTTTGCATGTGTGCCCGATTCCAAGCGGCACCAAAGGAATCGCATCACTTAGCTGTGAAGCGAATTCTTCGATATTTGGCTCACACCCCAACACTAGGATTATGGTATCCAAAGGGCTCAGAGTTTGATCTAGTTGGATTCTCGGATGCTGATTATGCTGGTGACAAGGTGGATCGCAAGTCTACATCAGGCACATGTCACTTTCTGGGATGATCACTTGTTTTTTGGTCTTCAAAGAAGCAGAACTGCGTATCTCTCTCCACTACTGAATCTGAATACATTGCTGCTGGATCTTGCTGCGCTCAGCTTCTATGGATGAAGCAAACACTCAAAGACTATGGCATCCATCTGAAGCACGTGCCACTCTACTGCGACAACGAGAGCGCCATCAAGATTGCTAACAACCCAGTTCAACACTCGAAGACAAAGCACATTGAAATTCGTCATCACTTTCTCAGAGATCATGTCATGAAGGAAGATATTGATATCATACACGTCAACACTGAAGAGCAACTGGCAGATATCTTCACAAAGCCCTTGGATGAGAAAAGGTTTTGCAAGTTACGGTGTGAGCTAAATATCTTGGAATCATCAAATGTCCTGTGATTAGGCACACTTCCTAACACTTGTGCATGTTGATGGCTTAGATGTGCAACACACAAAGTAACATATGTCTTCAATCAATGAAGACTTACATTCTGAGTGTGAATACATTAATGTGGAATTTGACTTCGGAGCGCCACGATAATTGTACGCCGTGTCTGGGTCTAATACTTCCTATACGGTGGGTAACACCACCACCAAATTCTTCCCTAAGAAGTGTTTCTCACATGGCGTTACATTTGCAAAGTATTCGCTTTCTGTTTGTCTTCAATGTTAACATGGCTTCATGTTTATCTTCAACGTACGGCTTTGGTTTCTGTCCTCTACAACATTCACTTATAGCTATGACTTCTTGCTGAATCTTTTGAACTAAGTGAATGTGATCGGACCCTAACCCCTCCATGCTTCTTTCCTAAGTCTATCTATCCAAATCATGTGCATTCTATTGACACTGTCAAAATGTCTTCTCTGCGTCCTTGTCAGCAGAAGACACATAGACAAACATTAATCCGTTTTCAATGCTAAATCCTTCCACCTGAAACCCGGAGAAGTGAGAACGACCACCCGACAATCCAGGTGTGTGTGGGAACGTGGAACAACCTCCAATGTGTTGCATGATTTCCACGTGTCCTTCAGATGTGAACCGCCAGGGGCACCTGTGTAATAACACTGTGCCGTCCCTGTCCGTATAAATACACGCCTCACCCCAGTCATTATATCTTCTTCCACTCTCACACAAACCCTAGCGCCACTGCTAGCCCTCGACGATGCCGGCGACGAAGGGCTTAGCTGCCGCGACCTCACCGACGCCGTCCTCATGCCGGCCGCGGACATCGTATTCTCCGCCGTCGCCGTAGGTGTCCTCCGTCGCCAAGTTAGGGCACGGAAGATCGAACTGCTCTGCCTCCTCTCCCACTCCGTCTAGCAGTTCCTTGTGTGGTAAATAAAACCTCCTTTTTTACAGTCCTTTTGATCCGATAGATTCATCCTTTTCAACCACAAGTAGTATCTGTTCACACAAGTTGGATCTATCTCATACTGCATCTCATAACATGCCTAGTATATTCACTTATGCTTCACAAAGTAGTTAGATTCCTCACTTGTACTTACTCATGGATTCGTACAAATCCGGAACCAACTCTCTATCTATGAGTGAATGTCTTCGCACTATGAGGTCAATGTCTTCTAAACTGATTTATTTCAAAATCTTCTGAGAATGCATATGACCTCTTCCCCTTCCCTCACACCTTTAATGCTATCACAGGTACATGTCCGTGGGAGAATCCCTTGGTTCTCATAGTCTGCATTCATTTGCAGAGTTCTTACAGCATCATATAAATTCTCCTGAAGGCAGTTCTTGTCTAACCAGTAGACGGAAGACTTTGACAGCTTTGAAGCCTTTCAGTCTAAACTTCATGGGACCATAAAAATCTGCAAGGAAGGGTGGCAGACAGCGTCGTGGCAACACCTCAAGAGATTTTCCTCCTGACCTCTATGAGTTGTACAAGACAGATCCAGAGGAGGACTAGAATCAGCGGAAAACCCGAATTCAATGGATTCGAAGATATTGGGAAGAACAATGGTTCAAGTACAGGTTCGTGACCCAGGAGTATGCTGAGAAAAACACCATCAAGCGACCGTGGGGAGACATCTTGTACAGAAATCTTCAACCCAGATCCAGAGCTGAAGCCATTGAACAAGGCTTCTATCCTTGCATGGTCCATGGACCACATCGTGCCGATACAAACCCCTCTTCACTGCTATGGTGCCGTGACGACAATCTGTTCAAGCGCAACTTCCTCTTTGCCAAGAACTCGGCCAAAGCAAACAAGAAGTCATGGGGACTAGACTTCAATCCAGGCCCCTCTGCTCCTAGTGCTGACGGCACACGCGAAGCTGAACCCAATCTAGTTGGGCCCTTCTATAAGTTAGGTCTCATTACTCACATACAGGTTCAAGGGGAAGTTGTGGATCAACCTGCAGACGATGCTGAATCTGACGAAGCACCCGCACCACCGAAGCCAAAGAAGCTGAAGAAACCTAAGGCTTCCAAGCCTGCCCCTGCACCAAAGGTTTCACGGGCGAAGCCTCTGGCAACTGCACCTCCTGAACACAGTGTGCAGTCTGAAGATCTGTCATGCATCTCAAAGCCCTCCAAAGTGAAGATGTCCATGCAACCCACCAGCCAAGCACTGACCCCTACTGTTGTTCTACGCAACGAGAATGACGCCATTGATCTGTCCAGCGACGACGACCTTGGCGATGACGCTCTTGAGCAGTTGATCAAGAGAAAGCAAGATGCAGAAATCTTCAATGACCTTCCTCTCTTTGATGTTAAAATCATCAACACGTTCATTGATGAGTGGTTTGACAGCCCAAATGTTAGCTTTGATGATCTTCAGCTTCCCATTGGCCTCAGCGTTGCCTTCCACGGAGCCATTGCTGCTAAGCTGGCTCTAGCTCAGAAAATTTTCAAGCTGAAGCATAAGATAGATTATGAAAAAGCTCAGTTCAAGAAGCATATGGCCAAGCTCAATGTTGAAGACATTCAGAACTTCCAGACCATGATGCATGAGCTCAAGGAAGCATTCCGAACCTAACGCGAAGAAGCCAAAGGTTCTCGTGAGCGCATGAAGGATCTTGCTGCTAAATGTGTTCAGGGATACAATGAAGCTGAAAAGCGCAAGGCCTTGGGGCGACCAGGCATCGACCCCAGAATGGCGGCCAAGAAGAAGAAGCCAGCTGTGGCAGAACCCGAAGCACCAAGGCAGGAAGTACATCCAATTGTCTTCCTAGCCAGTATGACAGGATCGAAGCCTAAGGTCCCCACAGTGGCTTGAGAACTGAAGAAAACAAGGGCAGCTGAAGCTGAAGCCAGAAAGCGCAAAACCAAGGCCACCACTGATGATGCTCCTCCAGCTAAGAAACGCAAAACCAAGAAGAGAGATTGGGCTGCTCCCACAGAGCCCCTTGAGGTCGAGCCAATCTCAGTGGCTCGTCCTGCGTATGAAAATCAAGAACGCCAAGTGGTAGTTCATGAGCCTACTTCCATAGAGGCTCCTGAAGCTGAAGACAATCCAGCTGTTGACCCCACCGCAACTGAAGACATTGGTCCTCACGACAATGTTGAAGATGATGAAGTCCTTCCTCAGATCAGCACCAATTGGTATCATCGCCTGTGCTCACGCATAGCGAACTCATCAGCATTGGTCGTCCTCTGACGCCAACTGCTCAGGATGCATCGTGGGCTGATCACCCACAATGACAAGACACCCCAAGTTCTCCCCAACCACAAGTCACCTCACCCGTGCAAGATGACGATGACTTTGAGGCCTAGCAAACTCCATCTCCGCAACCATCGCCAGCGTTACGCAGGCTTCGCAAAGGACCGAGGCCCCAAGTCACTCTCACTGTGCACGTGTCAGAGTCTGAAGCCAAAACCGCTGAAGACATTCCGGCTGCATCAGCCGATGAAAGAGAAGAACCAAGAGTTGAACTCGAAAGAGTTGCTACACCCCCGTCCCACCAAGCTGTTGTTCTCGAGGAGAACATGTCAGACCCTCCAGCTTCTGAAGTGGAGGTTAACAATCCTGAGGCGGCCACCAACATCAGCACTAAATCCAATGACGTTGTCATGGCTGAAGCTAATGTGGTGCCTGAAGCTACTACGGTGCCAGAAGTACAAGCGCCTGAAGCCACTGCAGCATCCGAAGCCACTGCTGAAGCACCTGAGGTGCAAGCACCTAAAGCCAATGTGGCCCCTGATGCCCATGTCAACGACAATGCCAATGCTCATGTTCCCCCTCCAAGACCTCACACCATTGAGCTGTCATTTGATCGTGGTCAGCCTGTTATGGTCCGATGGCCCATTCTGACTCCTCCACCTGCGGCGGGTCCACAATTTGACTATCATGTCGAGCACAGACCTCCCGTCCAGAAGCCCAAGCCAAGACTTCCACGATTCCCAGGCACTGCAACTTCACCTGGGGTCTTCAATGTGAATGGCTTCGTGGCACACAACACCTTCTTCAACAGCGCCAAGAACCCTTACACCAAACCTCACATTGCATTAGATCGGTTCTGGAGCTATCAGCAGCGCAACTACTATTCCTGCCTCTTATACAATCAAGGGCGCATATTTCCACATATGCGTCTCGACACTGAAGCTATAGCTGGCCTGCCCTGCCTTGAAGAAGCGTTGGATTGCTTCAGAGATGCTGGACTGCTGCAGTTTGTCACAGATAAGGAACACTGGAATGAAGAGCTTCTACTACAGTTCTATGCAACTCTTCACATTCGAGGCTACAACAGGGATCAAAAGACTTGGGTCCTTGAGTGGATGACAGGCAATGTCCGTCATGAAGCCAAAGCTCTTGATATCATTGAGCTCACAGGCCTGCCCACTCCTGGTGAATACTATGAGCCAGGTTGTCAACAACACCAGAATGCTTTGGAGAGCATTTTTCAAAAGCCAGAACCCAAAATGAGTCAAATGCTGAGCATGATGAAGTCTTTGCCTCACGACGCTGAATACCCATCTGAATTGTTTATTGAAGACCTAGAGTATCTGCCTCGCACCATTTACCATATCATCATAAAGACTCTATGGCCTGTCAAAGGACATTCATCTACAGCAAAGCTTGAAGGAGCAATGAAGATTTTGGTTTTCTATATCTTCAATGGCATCAGCTTCAATGCTCAAGACTTCTTCATCAGACAGTTGGCTGCATCAGGCTCTGACATTTTTGGTCTAAAGTTTTATGCTCCATGGGTACTGCGCCTTATCAAGATTCACTCTGCAATCAACTATCAGCCATCTGCGCGCAATCATCTTGTCTTCTTGCCAGAGGTTGATCTGTCTGTTGAACCTATTTACCCAGAGCCTGCTAAGGATCCCATTTATCTTCACAATGTTGATCACCAAAGCTTCACCCAGCCTATCGAAGGAGTTCAGGCAGTCTCGCCCGTTTATCCCTTGGCTGGCAACACACGTGCCCCTCGCGCTCAAACTGACGCCACTGGTAGCACCATTGTGCAAAGGCCTCGAAGGCGATCTCGTGTTTTAAATGACCGAGAGCTTCTCGTCATGCTACACCAGAAACAGGACAAACATCACGACTGGCTTAAGCGTCAGATGCAAAGCCTCTTGGTGGATGTCAACCGCATTCGCAATCTTGCCACCAAGAATGCCTTTGTCACTCATGAAACCTGTCAGAGGTCGTGGAAGAGTTTGACATTACTTAGTGCTGAAGCTGATCTGCAAGACGATGGCTTCACCGAACGATTCAAGTTTGACTCAAATCCTCTCAGGAATGCTCACTTGCGTCGGACTCCCTCACTTGAAGACTCTGACTATTCGTCCTCAGCTGCGACAGTGAATGCCAGAGTCATTGATGACCAAGATGATGCAACTTCACCTCCTCCAACTTCAGCGCATGTTGACACTGCACCAAGTTCTTCTGCACCACCGGACCTCAACGACGACCCTACTGCCTCGCCTGCACCTCATGGGAACGAGTAGGCGCTTTATGTCTTCAAACCTTTTTGGTCCTTAATGACAAAAGGGGGAGAAGCATATGAGTTGATAGTCTTCAAGTGGGTCCATATGTGTGGTTGCTTTACCTTTTGCTACTTTTGCCAAGTGCTTACAACTCTTGCTTTTCGATACATTTGGTTCTTTGAGTTGTAACACTTAAACTCGATGGTCGTCTACTACTTATTTGCTATTCTGTGATGCGATGATAAATTTCGCATGTGCGATGATAAATTCCGCACTTAGGTCATTTTGCAGACATCGATTTTTCATTATGCGTGTCATTATCTTCGTTACATCACATCATGCATGATGAATTGTCATCATAGGTTGAAGAGGATCTCCACAAGTACAATCTGCCATGTGCATTTGCATTCCAAGAGCAAATTACTTATATGCACATCTTCAAGGGGAGCCTTTGCAACTTATGAATACAATAC
>NC_041392.1:110739239-110778079 GCF_002162155.2 Triticum dicoccoides | reverse complement strand
GAATAGGCGATTTTTATGAAAGTCTTCAAAACATGTAAGTTTCGAAGACAAACAATAGAAATAAACCTATTACCATGCAGCGGAAGGTAGACTACACTAGGCCAACTATAGTCACGTATTCAATGAAGTGAAAGCACAATGACTAATAGCAGCTAGGCAGTAAGGATCAGGTAGGAAGATATTGAGAAGCCAGTCAGTACACGTAATCACTTAGTGAAGTCGAATGGTGATGCTATCGTACAATGACTTCACAAGAACCAACAGTAAGTAAAGGGAAGGGACGGATGAAACCAGTGAGTCGTTGAAGACAATGATTTGTTGGACCAGTTCCAGTTGCTGTGACAACTGTACGTCTGGTTATGGAGGCTGAGATTCAACTCAGAAGACCTCGTCTTCACCTTATTCCCCTTGAGCTAAGGACACCCAGTCCTTGCCCAATCACTCTGGTAAGTCTTCAAGGTAGACTTCCAAACCTTCACAGACTTCGTTCACTGGCGATCCACAATGACTCTTGGATGCTCAGAACGCGACGCCTAACCGGCTGGAGGATTCACAGTCCTCAAGTGTAATAAGTCTTCAGATCACACAGACAGGAAGACTTAAGTGATGCCTAACACTCTTTGGCTCTGGGTGGTTAGGGATTTATCCTCTCAAGGAATTCTCTCTCAAAGGCTTCGAGGTGGGTTGCTCTCAAACGACAAAAGCCGTACTTTAACTCTGAGCAGCCAATCATTTATGGTTGTAGGGGGTGGGCTATTTATAGCCACTAGGCAACCCGACCTGATTTGTCCGAAATGACCTTGGGTCACTAAGGAACTGACACATGTTCCAACGGTCAGATTTCAAACACACACGGCAACTTTACTTGGGCTATAACCAAAGCTGACTTGTCCAACTTTGGACAAGATTCGCTCTTATAGTCTTCACTTGAAGACATAGGATTTTGGTTAAGCATCACTTCAGTCATTCTGACTGGTTCTCTTGGACCCCACTTAACAGTACGGTGGTTCCTATGACTCAACAAAGAAGAAAAAGAACTACGAAAGATCTAAGTCTTCGCGCTCCATAGTCTTCATGCGATGTCTTCTCTTGTCATAGTCTTCAATGTGAATGTCTTCACATACCACCTTTGACTTCAATGTCTTCATACATTTTAGGGGTCATCTCTGGTAGGAAAACCGAAGCAATGAGGGACTTCTACCTGTGTTATCCTGCAATTCTCACAAACACATTAGTCCCTCAACTAGGTTTGTCGTCAATACTCCAAAACCAAACTAGGGGTGGCACTAGATGCACTTACAATCTCCCCCTTTTTGGTGATTGATGACAAAATAGTTGAAGTTTTCAACGGGGAATATAATATGTGAAATTGTAAAGGATAAGGAATTGTCTTCATAAGTTGCAAGGGCTCCCCCTGAAGATGTGCATATAAGTAATTTCCTTTTGGAATGCAAATGCACATGACAGGTTGTACTTGTGGAGATCCTCATCAACTTATGATGACAATTCATCATGCATGAAAAGTATGTGAAGATAATGACATGCATAATCAAAAATGGACGTCTGCAAAATGATCTAAGTGGGGAATTTATCGTCGCACATGCGGAATTTATCATCACATCACAGAATAGCAAATAAGTAGCAAACGACCATCGAGTTTAAGTGTTACAACTCAAAGAACCAAATGTATCAAAACGAGAGTTGTAAACACTAGGCAAAACATAAAATAACCGCCCATATGGACCCGCTTGAAGACTATCAAACTCATATGCTTCTCCCCCTTTTGTCAGTAAGGACCAAAAAGGTTTGAAGACATAGAGCATCTACTCGTTCCCATGGAGAGTAGGTGAAGCAGCAAGGTCGTCGGCAGTGTAGAAGAACTTGGGGCAGTGTCGATGCGTGCAGAAGTAGGGGGCGGTGAAGTAGCATCGTCTTCGTCTTCGATTACTCTGGCATTCACAGTTGCCGCAGAGGAAGAGAACTTAGAGTCTTCAAGAGACGGAGTTTGTCGCAGCACAGTCCTTCTTGGAGGTGTGGAGTCAAACTTGAAACGTTTAGAGAAGCCATCCTCTGGAAGATCATCTTCAGAACACATAAGCGTCAGCCCTTTCCATGTACGCCGACAGGTTTCATGGGCAACAAAGGTATTCTTGGTGGCAAGATTGTGAATGTGGTTGACATCCACCAAGAGGCTTTGCATTTGGCGCTTCAGCCAGTCATGATGCCTATCATGTTTCTAATGAAGGGCAACCAGAAGCTCTCGGTCATTGAGAACACGAGATCACTTCTTGGGCCGTTGGGCAATAGTGCTTTCAGTGGCTTCAGTGAGGGCACGATGAGGTGCATGTGTAGTACCAGCCAGAGGATAAACACGAGTGACTGCTTCAACTCCTTCAATGTTCTGAGAGAAACTTTGATGTTCAGCATTTTGAAGACTAAGAGGCTCCTTGGCAGGCTCTGGATAAATGGCTTCAACGAACATATCCACGTCAGGAAGAAAGATCTGATGATTGCGAGCAGATGGCTGATATGAGATAGCTGAGTGGAGTTTGATCAGCCGCATTATCCATGGAGCGTAGAACTTCAAGCCAAAAAAATCAGATCCTGATGCAGCAAGTTGGCGGATGAAGAAGTCTTGTGCATTGAAGCATTTGCCGTGAAGAATATAGAAGACCAAAGTCTTCATTGCACCTTCCAGCTTTGCATGTGGAGAATGTCCTTTGATGGGCCAGAGAATTCGCCTTATAATGTGATAGATAGTCCATGGCAGATACTCAAGGTCTTCAACAAAGAACTCCTTAGGATATGCAGCATCTGGAGGCAAAGGCTTCATCATACTAAGCATCTGACTCATGTTCGGTTCAGGCTTCTGAAAGATGCTCTCCATAGCTTCACTATGAAACTGACAGCCAGGTTCATAGAGATCTCCAGGAGTGGGAAGACTAGTGAGATCAATGATATCAAAGGCTTTGGCTTCATGATGAACATTTCCAGTCATCCACTCAAGGACCCAAGTCTTCGGATCTCTGTTGTAGCCTCGTATGTGAAGAGTGGCATAAAATTTGAGCAGCAACTCTTCGTTCCAGTGCTCTTGGTCGGTGACGAAGGGCAACAATCCAACCTCTTTGAAGCAATCCAAAGCTTCTTCCAAGTAGGGCAGACCAGTTATTGCTTTGGTGTCAAGACGCATATGAGGGAAGATGCGACCTTGATTGTACAGAATGCATGAGTAATAACTTCGTTGCGGATAGCTCCAGAACCGATCAGAAGATATTCTTTCCCTTGAGTAGGGGTTCTTGGAGCTATTGAAGAAGGTGTTGTCTGCTTTGAAGCCGTTGACATTAAAGGATCCATGTGCTGATGCATGACCTGGAAACCTGGGCAACCTTGGCATTGGATTCTGTACCTGAGGCCTACGCTCAACATGATAGTCAAACTGAGGACCAGCAGCAGGCGCATGAACAGGAGCAGTAGCATCATTGGCTTCACTGACTTCTGGTTCATGGGTTGGTGTAGGCTCCACATTTGCTTCAGCCATGACTGCGTCATTGGCTTCATTTGTGTTGGTGGTGGCAGCCTCAAGATTCTCAACCTCCACTTGATGAGCTGGAGGGTCGGGCACAGACATGTTCTCCTCAAGAACAACTTCTTCAGTAATGGGGGGAGTAGGGACATGTTCTTCTTCTTGGGTGTCGTCGGCTGATGCAGCCGGAATGTCTTCAGCAGCTTTAGCCTCAGACTCAGAGACATTCACAGTAGGAGTGGCATCTGGAAACACTTGACGTGCAACAGATTGGTGGGGCACTTTTCCTTCTGGAACGCTCGAAAGAGGGACTTGAGACCTTGGTCCTTTGCGAAGCCTGCGTAACGCTGGCGACGCCTCTGGAGACGGAGTTGGCTGGGCCTCAAAGTCATCTTCTTCTTCTTGTCGGGGTGGTGTGACTTGTTGTTGTGGGTGATCAGCCCATGATGCATCCTGAGCAATTGGCGTCAGAGGACGACCAATGCTGATGAGTTCGCTGTGCGTAAGCACAGGCGATTATACCTGTTGGTGCTCGATCTGAGGAAGAACTACATCATCTTCAACATTGTCATGGTGACCAATTTCTTCAGCAGAAGTGGGATCAACTGCTGGAATGTCTTCAGCTGTATGAGCCTCTGTGGAAGCAGGCTCATGGACAATCAGTTGGCGCTCTTGGTGTGTAGATGCAGGGCGAACCATTGAGATAGGTTCAATAACTAAGGGCTCTATGGGAGCAGCCCGTTCCTTCTTGGTCTTCCGCTTCTTCTTGGAGGGAGCAGCACCAGAGGCTTCGGGATGTTTCCTCTTTCTGGCTTCAGCCTCAGCAGTCCTCGTCTTCTTCAGTTTTGAAGCGGTTGACCTGGCCTTTGGCTTCAAGCCAGTCATGTAGGCTGGGAAGACAATGGGATGTGCTTCCTGCCTAGGTGCGTCGGGTTCGGCCACAGCGGGCTTCTTCTTCTTTGCAGCCATCCTGGGATCGATGCCAGGACGACCAAGGGCCTTGCGCTTCTCAGCCTCATTGTAGGCTTGCACACACTTGTCAGCCAGGCTCTTCATGCGCTCACGAGAACTTGAGCTTCTTCACGCTTCTTGAGAAAGGCTTCTTTGAGCTCATGCAGCATGATCTTGAAGTTCCTGACCTCTTGCACGCTGAGCTTGGCCATATGCTTCTTAAACTGAGCTTTTTGAAAGTCGATCTTTTGCTTCAGTTCGACGATGCGCTGGGCTATAGCTAGCTCTGAAGCAATGGCACCATGGAAGGCAACACTGAGGCCAATCGGAAGTTGCAGATCTTTAAAGTTGAGGTTGGACGTGTCAAACCACTCATCAATGAAGTTATGGATGATTGCCACGTCAAAGAGAGGCAAATCATTGAAGATTTCAGCTTCTTCTTTGCTCTTGATCAGTTGCTCAAGAGTGTCCTCTGCTAGATCTTCATCGCTGGACAGATCAATGGCATCGTTTCACAGAATAGCAGCAGCAGTCAGTTCTTGGCTGGTGTGTTGCAGAGGCATCTTGACTTTCGAGGGCTTGGAGATGCGTGACAAATCTTTAGACTGCACACTGTCTTCAGGAGGTGCAATAGCCAGTGGCTTCACCCGTGATATTTTTGGTGATGAGGCAGGCTTTGAAGCTTTAGGTTGCTTCAGTTTCTTTGGCTTCGGCGGTGCAGGCGCTTCATCAGATTCAGCGTCATCTGCAGGCTCATCCACGGCTGTCCCTTGAACCATGATATGAGTGATAAGACCGTCCAGGTTGTAGAAGGGCCCAACAAGATTGGGTTCAGCTTTGTGGGTGCCATCGGCACGGGGAGCAGAGGGACCAGGGTTGAAGTCTAGTCCTAATGACTTCTTGTTCTACTTCGCCGAATTCTGGGAAAACTGGAATTTGCGCTTGAACAGATTGTCGTCACGACACCATAGCAATGACGATGGGTCAGCATCCGCAGGCTATGGCCCACGGACCTTGCAGGGATAGAAGCCTTGTTCAATGGCTTCATCTCTGGACCTGGGTTGAAGATTTCTGTATAGGATGTCTCCCCATGGTCGCTTGATGGCATTCTTCTCAGCATATTCCTTGGTCACAAACCTGTACTTGAACCACTGTTCTGCCCAATATCGTCGAATCCATTGGATTCGTGTCTTGCGCTGATTGTAGTCCTCTTCTGAATCTGTCTTGTACAGCTCTGAGAGGTCATCGGGCAGACCTCTTGATGTTTCACCTCGATGCTTTATGCCACCCTTCCTTGCTGATTTCTCTGCAGCCATGAACTATAAACTGAATGGCTTCAATATGTTCAAAGGCTTTCACTTGCTGGACAAACATGAACTGGCTTCGGGAGAATTTATATGATGCTGTAAGAATTCTGCAAATGAATGCAGACTATGAGAACCAAGGGATTCTCCCACAGACATGTACCTGTGACAGCATTAAGGTGCGAGGGAAGGGGAAGAGGTCATATGCATTCTCAGAAGATTTTGAAGATAAATCAGTTTAGAAGACATTGACCTAATCATGCAAAGACATTCACTCATAGATAAGGAGTTGGTTCCAGATTTGTACGAATCCACGTATCAATACAAGTGAGGAATCTAACTACTTTGTGAAGCATAAATGAACATACTAGGCATATTATGAGATGGAGTATGAAATAGATCCAACTTGTGTGAACAGAAACTTCTTGTGGTAGAAAGTGATGAATCTATAGGATCAAAGGGGCCGTAAAAAGGAAGTTTTATTTACCACACGAAGAACTGCTAGATGGAGTGGTAGAGGAGGCCGAGCAGTTCGATCGTCCGTGCCCTAACTTGGCGACGGAGGACACCTACGGCAGCGACGGAGAAGACGATGTCCGCGGCCGGCATGAAGACGGCGTCGGAGAGGTCGTGACAGCTAAGCGCTTCGTCGTCGGCGTCGTCGAGGGCTAGCGGTGGCGCTAGGGTTTGAGCGAGAGTGGAAGAAAGGATAATGATTGTGGTGAGGCGTGTATTTATAGGGACAGGGACGACATAGTGTTATTACACAGGTGTCCCTGGCGCTTCACATCTGAAGGACACGTGGCCATCATGCAACATATCAGAGGTTGTTCCATGTTCCCTTGCACGCCTGGATTGTCGGTGGTCGTTCCTACTTCTCCGGGTTTCATGTGAAGGAGTTAGCATTGAAAACGGACTTAATGTTTGTGTAAGTTCATCTAGTGCCACCCCTAGATGGTTTTGGAGTATTGACGACAAACCTAGTTGAGGGACTAATGTGTTTGTGAGAATTGGAGGATAACATAGGTAGAAGTCCCTCATTGATTCGGTTTTCCTACTAGAGATGACCCCTAAAAATATATGAAGACATTGAAGTCAAAGGTGGTATGTGAAGATATTCACATTGAAGACTATGACAAGAGAAGACATCGCATGAAGACTATGGAGCGCGAAGACTTAGATCTTTCATAGTTCTTTTTCTTCTTTGTTGAGTCATAGGAACCACCGTACTGTTAAGTGGGGTCCAAGAGAACCAGTCAGGATGACTGAAGTGATGCTTAACCAAAATCCTATGTCTTCGAGTGAAGACTATAAGAGCGAATCTTGTCCAGAGTTGGACAAGTCAGCTTTGCTTGTAGCCCAAGTAAAGTTGCCGTGTGTGTTTGAAATCTGACCATTGGAACACGTGTCAGTTCCTTAGTGACCCAGGGTCATTTCGGACAAATCAGGTCAGGTTTCCTAGTGGTTATAAATAGCCCACCCCCTACAACCATAAACGGTTGGCTGCTCAGAGTTAAAGTACGGCTTTTGTCGTGTGAGAGCAACCCACCTCGAAGCCTTTGAGAGAGAATTCCTTGCGAGGATAAAGCCCTAACCACCCAGAGCCAAAGAGTGTTAGGCATCACTTAAGTCTTCATGTCTGTGTGATCTGACGACTTATTACACTTGAGGACTGTGAATCCTCCAGCCGGTTAGGCGTCACGTTCTGAGCATCCAAGAGTCATTGTGGATCGCCGGTGAACGAAGTCTGTGAAGGTTTGGGAGTCTACCTTGAAGACTTACCAGAGTGATTGGGCGAGGTCTGTGTGACCTTAGCTCAAGGGGAATACAGTGAGGACTGGGTGTCCTGAGCTACGTGTTCAGGACTGGGTGTCCGGGACTATGTGTCCTTAGGTTTAAATACCTAGCCGCCCTAACCAGACGTACAGTTGTCACATCAACTAGAACTGGTCCAACAAATCATTGTCTTCAACGAGTCACTAGTTTCATCCTTCCCTTCCCTTTACTTACTGTTGGTCCTTGTGAAGTCATCGTATGATTGCCCTATCTTTTGTCTTCACTGAGTGACTGCTTGTTCTGATTGGCTTCTTAATATCTTCCTACCTGATCCTTACTACCTAGTTGCTATTAGTCACTGTGCTTTCACTTCATTGAATACTTGACTATGGTTTGACTAGTGTAGTCTACCTTCCGCTGCATGGTAATAGGTTTATTTCTATCGTTTGTCTTCGAAACTTCCACGTTTTGAAGACTTTCATAACAATTGCCTATTCACCCCCCTCTAGTCGATATAGCGCACTTTCAATTGGTATCAGAGCAAGGTACTCCCTTGTTCTGTGTGATTTGGTTTAACCACCTGGAGTTTTAGCTATGTCGGCTGTAGGGATAATTAAAGTCTCCGCTGCGTGCCTTATCTTTGATGGAACTGAATATCCCTACTGGAAGAATAAGATGCGCATGCATCTTGAAGCTATTGACGTCGACCTATGGTATGTCGTCAAGAACGGCGTTCCCAAGGCTGGAGAAGGTGTCACTGCTGCTGACGTCAAGAAGTTTGTTCAACTGGACTCTACTGCCAAGAATATCATCTGTGGTCATCTGACCAAAGGATAGTATGGCCGCGTGAGTGCTTTGGAAACATCTAAGCTAGTATGGGACTGGCTCTCCAAGGTCAACAAAGGCGTCTCAACCCAGAGAGATCAGAGAATCAGTGTCCTTCGCAACCTATTCAACCGCTTCAAGATAAATGACAATGAGAATGTCCAGCGCACCTTTAATCGACTCACTGACATCACAAATGAGCTTCAAGCTCCCGGTGCCACTGAGATCACCAAGCATGAAGTCATCAAGACACTCCTGAGATCACTTGATAGCTCGTTTGACACCCTAGCCCTGATGATTCAAGAACGTCCGGACTTCAAGACACTCGATCCATCTGACATACTTGAGAGGCTCAACACACACGAGTTTCAGCTTTCTGAGAAAAGAGACATCTACGGTCCCAACTATGGGCGAACTCGTGCCTTGAAGGCAAAAGATGTCTCCACATCTGAAGAAGAATCTGACAGCAGTTCTGATGATCCTGAAGACATTGGAAAGGAGCTTGCTATGCTTGTGAAGAAGTTCCAAAAATTCACCAAGAAGAAAGGCATCAGAAAGTCTTCACGATCAAGCTCAAGGAATGATGAAGCTTCTGCTCATGACTACAAGAAAAGATCATGCCACAAGTGCAAGAAACCTGGCCACTACATCTCTGAGTGTCCGCAGTGGGACAATGAGATAAACAAGAAGAAGAAGAAGAAGAGCAAGGAGTATGACTCCGATGACAAGAAGAAGAAGAAATACTCAAAGTCTTCTTCCAAGTCTTCCTCCAAGTCTTCATCACACAAGAAGAGCTCATCTAGCAAGGCACGTGCGTTTGTTGGCAAGGAAATGGATTCAGAGGAGGAGTCCGCTTCTGAGGAGGCAGAGGTGGAGTCTGAGGAGGAGTCCGATTCTGGCATTGCGAGTCTGGCTAAAACATACGTTGCCAAGTCCATCTTCAGCACTGAAGACAATGACTCCATCACTGACACCGATGCAAATGACAAGGACTACTCCGCTCCTACCTACTGCTTCATGGCACGCGGTGCCAAGGTAAACACACGCACTACTCACTATCAAACATCTAGTGACGATGACTCTGATTGTGGTTCGAAACCCAGCTACAAAACACTCGCTAAAATTGCAACTCAACAACAGAAAACCATGGAACACATTCAAAAACTGTTAGACAAAAGCAATGATCTATTAGACGCTGAAATGACTCGATCTCAGTCCTTAATATAAGACATAAAAAATCTTCATGTTAAGTATGAGGAACTTGAAAGTCGTCATGAAACGCTCTCAACAGCTCATGAAAGGCTTTCCTATGATTATCTTCAAAGGAAGCAAGATCTTGAGAAATTGAGAGTGGCTCATGAAGATCTTCAAAAAGAAAACGAGTCGCTTCGCGCCGAACAGATCAGTTCAGCTCAGGAAGGATTTGAACCAGCATGTCTTAAATGCATTGAGCATGATAATGCTACTTCTGTTGCTGAATGTTCTACTGCTATTACTGTTGCAATATCTTCAACTGTTGATGTGGGAACTAACCCCTCTGCTGAGGATACCACTGCTATTGCTGATGAGAACGCTTGGTTGAAGACATTGCTTGAAACAGGGATGTACAAAAGTCTCAAAGGGCATCAGACACTATGTGATGTCCTCAAAAGGCAGATCCTGAACCAAAACCCTAGGAAAGAGGGTGTTGGGTTCGAAAGGAAAATGAATGCTGATGGCTCTTACTGGAAACCTGAGCAGTACCCCAAAACCACATGGGTTGCTGCAAAGGAACCTTCAGCAGATCCATCCACTCTATCTGGCTTCACTTGCGCTAATCCCATTGTTATTGATGAATCCTTTGATGCAAACTACAAACTGTTTAAGAATCAGAATGGTGAAGTGTTTGCCAGATATATTGGTACTAATTGCAGGAATGGACCACCTATGAAGAAGATTTGGGTGCCGAAAAGGTGTTTGGAGAATCTTCCTGTGAATGTCATCATGACACCACAGGTGAAGAAGACAAACCCCAGACCACAGTCTTCATACGGTCCAAAGGCTTCATACAGACAGAGGACTCACCTGAGTCGCACTAACGCAAATGTTTTGCAGGGAAGCCATACTCAGGCCTATGAATATGAGCGCGGTTCATCAAACCGCCATGTTCATAAGACCAAGAACTATTCTGCTTATTCTTATGAGTACTATTGTCCACCTGCAAGACTTTTTGCTAGGGCTCCAAAGCCAAGTTCTCAGATGCTGCACTTAGACTTATCGCTTCTAAGCCACCCTTGAAGATGTGGGTGGCTAAGAAAGCTTAACTCTCTTTTGCAGGGACGGGTCTCCAGCAGAAAAGCAAAATCGTCTGACGCTATTGCTGGGGACCTTAAACATCTTGTAGGGCGCAAGATCAAATGCCCAAATGGTCTTATTATGTACTTCGTTCCTGAATCGCTTGCTACTCGCCCTATCAGTCCAAATCTTGATCTAAGCTTTCATAACCCACTGGTTCGTCAAATGTTTTTGCTTCACAATTCTCCTCGTGAAGCCTATCCCATAACTGCACTGTAGGGTACGACACCAGCAGCTTCAGAATGGATTATTGATAGAGGGTGTACCAATCACATGACTGGCAAGAGAAGCCTTCTTATGGATTCAACCTTACGTCCATCTGACAAGAGTCACATCACATTTGCTGACACTGGTAAAAGTAAGGTATTGGGTCTAGGTAGAGTTGCAATCTCAAAGGATCAACACATGGATAAAGTCATGCTTGTTGAATCCCTTGGTTTCAACTTAATGTCTATCTCAATGCTTTGTGATTTAAACATGATCGTGGTGTTTGGAAAATATCGTTGCCTTCTTCTAATGGAATCTGACAAGTCTCTAGTGTTTGAAGGGTATCGGAAAGATGATTTGTACGTGGTAGATTTCTCAGCAGGACCACAGCTTGCAGTATGTCTTCTAGCAAAAGTTTCAGAATGTTGGCTCTGGCATCGGAAGCTAGGGCATGCTGGCATGAGGAACCTCCACACCCTTGCAAAGAATAAGCATGTCATAGGCATCGAGGGCGTCAAGTTCAAGAAAGATCACTTATGCGGTGCCTGTGAAGCAGGAAGGATGACGAGGGCCAAGCATCCCTCGAAGACAATCATGACAACAACTCGACCCTTCGAACTGCTCCACATGGATCTCTTCGGTCCCACTCATTACTCAACTCTTACTACTACTGCTTGTCTCTATGGCTTTGTCATTGTTTATGATTATTCTAGATATACCTGGGTGTACATAATCCTCTACAAGACTGAAGTGCAGGATGTCTTCAGACGCTTCGCCAATCAAGCAATGAACAACTATGGCGCCAAGATAAAGCACATCAGGAGTGACAATGGCACGGAATTCAAGAACACTGGCCTTGATACATATCTTGATACTTTGGGCATCACACATGAATTCTCAGCTCCGTACACGCCACAGCAGAATGGCGTCGTCGAACGCAAGAACAGAACACTCATTGAGATGGCCCGAACGATGCTAGATGAATACAAGACTCCAAGAAAATTTTGGCCTGAAGCCATGGATACTGCATGCCATACAATCAACCGTGTTTATCTTCACAAGCTTCTGAACAAGACATCTTATGAGCTCCTTACTGGCAAGAAGCCAAATGTCAGTTACTTCAGAGTATTTGGCGCCAGGTGCTGGATCAAGGATCCACATCACACTTCAAAATTTACACCAAAAGCACATGAGGGTTTTATGCTTGGATATGGAAAGGATTCGCACTCCTACAGAGTCTTCAATCTCTTTCATTATAAAGTGGTTGAAACAGTGGATGTGCGGTTCGATGAGACTAACGGTTCACAAAGAGAGCACCTGCCAAATGTGCTAGATGAATTTCCATCCAGTGAATCAATCAAACTTATGGGAACTTGAGAAATCATACGCTCTGAAGCTCAACCTAAAGAGGAACTTATCATCTCCGCACCCGATCAACCTGAAGACAATGCTCAGCCTGAAGATAATCCTTCTAACAATGACAATGATCAGCAAGAGCAAAATCTTCGCCCTGTAAATCCTCGTGTTGCCAATGAAGTGCATATTGAGAGAATAATTGATAGCATCAATGCACCCGGTCCACTCACTCGTTCAAGGGCAACACAGCTAGCAAATTTCTGTGGGCACTTCGCATTCGTCTCAGTAAAAGAACCCAAGAAAGTTGAAGAAGCCTTCATGGAACATGAATGGATTCAAGCTATTCAAGAAGAGCTTCAACATTTTGAGCAGAATAATGTATGGGAACTGGTTAAGCGTCCTGATCCTCGGAAGCACAATATAATAGGCACCAAATGGATATACCGCAACAAGAAAGATGAGCATGGTCAAGTTGTCAGAAACAAAGCTCGTCTCGTTGCTCAAGGATATACTCAAGTTGAAGGGATTGACTTCGATGAAACATTTGCTCCTGTGGCTCGACTTGAAGCCATACGCATACTGTTGGCCTATGCAAATCATCATAACATACTTCTATATCAAATGGATTTGAAGAGCGCTTTTCTCAATGGCAAGATTGAAGAAGAAGTGTATGTTGCACAACCGCCTATCTTTGAAGATCCAAAGCATCCTGACATGGTATACAAACTCAACAAGGCACTGTATGGCCTTAAACAAGCCCCTCGGGCTTGGTATGACACACTCAAATACTTCCTGAAGAGCAAAGGCTTCACACCTTGTTCCCTCGACCCCACTCTCTTCACGAAGACATATGATGGGGAACTGTTTCTGTGCCAAATATATGTGGATGACATTATCTTCGGCTGCACCAATCAGAAATACAGTGAAGAGTTTGGATATATGATGCAAGAGCAATATCAGATGTCCATGATGGGAGAGCTGAAGTTCTTCCTTGGTCTTCAATTACGACAGCAACGCAACGGCCTCTTCATATCTCAAGAGAAGTATCTCAAAGATTGCCTGAAGAAGTTCGGTATGCAAGACTACAAAGGCTTCACGACGCCAATGCCAGCCAAACATCATCTGGGTCCCGACGACAATGGTAAAGAGTTCGATCAAAAGGTATACCGCTCCATGATTGGTTCTTTACTTTATCTATGTGCATCTAGGCCAGATATTATGCTTAGTGTTTGCATGTGTGCTCGATTCCAAGCGGCACCAAAGGAATCGCATCACTTAGCTGTGAAGCGAATTCTTCGATATTTGGCTTACACCCCAACTCTAGGATTATGGTATCCAAAGGGCTCAGAGTTTGATCTAGTTGGATTCTCGGATGCTGATTATGCTGGTGACAAGGCTGATCGCAAGTCTACATCAGGCACATGTCATTTTCTGGGACGATCACTTGTATGTTGGTCTTCAAAGAAGCAGAACTGTGTATCTCTCTCCACTACTAAATCTGAATACATTGCTGCTGGATCTTGCTGCGCTCAGCTTCTGTGGATGAAGCAAACACTCAAAGATTATGGCATTCATCTGAAGCAAGTGCCACTCTACTGCAACAACGAAAGCGCCATCAAGATTGCCAACAACCCAGTTCAGCACTCGAAGACAAAGCACATTGAGATTCGTCATCACTTTCTCAGAGATCATGTTGTGAAGGAAGATATTGATATCATACACGTCAACACTGAAGAACAATTGGCAGATATCTTCACCAAGCCCTTGGATGAGAAGAGATTTTGCAAGTTATGGTGTGAGCTAAATATCTTAGAATCCTCAAATGTCCTGTGATCAGGCACACATCCTAACACTTATGCATATTGATGACTTAGATGTGCAACACGCGAAGTAAAGTATATCTTCAATCAATGAAGACATGCATTCTAAGTGTGAATACATTAATGAGGAATTTGACTTCGGAGCGCCACGATAATTGTGCGCCGTGTCTGGGTCTAATACTTCCTATACGGTGGGTAACGCCACCACCAAATGTTCCGTTTAAAGTGTTTCACTCATAGCTTTACATTTGCTATGTCTTCACATTTGGTTTGGCTTCAATCTCAACATGTCTTCATGATTATCTTCACTATGTTGATTATATATATATACTAGTGATCTGTCCTCTACAGCGTTCACTTATAGCTATGTCTTCTTGTTGAATCTTTTGAACTAAGTGAATGTGATCAGACCGTAACCTCTCTATGCTTTCTATCTCAAACTCTATCTCTCCAAATCATATGCATTCTTTTGAACCTGTCAAATGTCTTCTCTGCGTCCTTGTCAGCAGAAGATACAGAGACAAACATTAAGTCCACTTTCAATGCTAATTCCTTCACCTGAAACCCGGAGAAGTGGGAATGACCACCCGACAATCCAGGCGTGCGTGGGATGTGGAACAACCTCCGATATGCTGCATGATGGCCACGTGTTCCTCAGATGTGAATCGCCAGGGGCACCTGTGTAATAACACCGAGCCGCCCCTGTCCCTATAAATACGCGCCACACCACAATCATTATCTCTTCTTTCACTCTCGCACGAACCCTAGCGCCACCGCTAGCCCTCGACGATGCCGGCGACGAAGCGCTTAGCTGCTGCAACCTCTCCGACGCCGTCTTCACACCGACCGTGGACATCGTCTTCTCCGCCGTCGCCGTAGGTGTCCTCCGTCGCCAAGTTAGGGCACGGACGATCGGACTGCTCGGCCTCCTCTTCCACTCCATCTAGCAGTTCTTCGTGTGGTAAATAAAACTTCCTTTTTATGGCCCCTTTGATCCTATAGATTCGTCACTTTCTACCACAAGTGGTTTTTGTTCACACATGTTGGATCCACTTCATACTGCATCTCATAATATGCCTAGTATATTCACTTATGTTTCACAAAGTAGTTAGATTCCTCACTTGTACTGATCCGTGGATTCGTACAAATCTGGAACCAACTCCTTATCTATGAGTGAATGTCTTCGCATGATGAGGTCAATGTCTTCTAAACTGATTTATCTTCAAAATCTTCTGAGAATGCATATGACCTCTTCCCCTTCCCTCGCACCTTAATGCTGTCACAGGTACATGTCCGTGGGAGAATCCCTTGGTTCTCATAGTCTGCATTCATTTGCAGAATTCTTACAGTATCACATAAATTCTCCTGAAGCCAGTTCTTGTTTGTCCAGCAAGCGAAAGCCTTTGAAGCCTTTGAATGTATTGAAGCCATTCAGTTTAAAGTTCATGGCTGCAGAGAAATCAGCAAGGAAGGGTGGCAGAAAGCGTCGAGGAGAAACATCAAGAGATCTGCCCGATGACCTCTCAGAGCTGTACAAGACAGATCCTGAAGAGGATTACAATCAACGCAAGACACGAATCCAATGGATTCGATGATATTGGGCAGAATAGTGGTTCAAGTACAGATTTGTGACAAAGGAATATGCTGAAAAGAATGCCATCAAGCGACCATGGGGAGACATCCTCTACAAAAATCTTCAACCCAGGTCCAGAGATGAAGCCATTGAACTAGGCTTCTATCCCTGCATGGTCCGTGGACCACAGCCTGCGGATGCTGACCCATCGTCACTGCTATGGTGTCATGACGACAATCTGTTCAAGCGCAACTTAAAGTTTGCCCAGAACTCAGCGAAGCAGAACAAGAAGTCTTTGGGATTAGACTTCAACCCTGGTCCCTCTGCTCCCCGTGCCGATGGAACTCGCGAAGCTGAACCCAATCTTCTTGGGCCCTTCTACAACTTGGAAGGTCTCATCACTCATATCGTGGTTCAAGGGACAGCCGTGAATGAGCCTGCAGATGACGCTGAATCAGATGAAGCGCCTGCAGAGCCGAAGCCAAAGAAACTGAAGCAGCCTAAAGCTTCAAAGCCTGCCTCTGCACCAAAGATCTCACGGGCGAAGCCACTGGCTACTGCACCTCCTGAAGACAGTGTGAAGTCTGAAGATTTGTCACGCATCTCCAAGCCCCAGAAAGTCAAGATGCCTCTGCCACCCACCGGCCAAGAACTGACAGCTGCTGCTATTCTGCGCAACGATGCCATCGATCTGTCCAGTGATGAAGATCTTGCAGATGACGCTCTTGAGCAACTGATCAAGAGCAAAGAAGAAGCAGGAATCTTCAATGTTCTGCCTCTCTTTGACGTGGCAATCATTCACAACTTTATTGATGAGTGGTTTGACACGCCCAACCTCAACTTCGAAGATCTGCAACTTCTAATTGGCCTTAGTGTTGCCTTCCATGGTGCCATTGCTTCAGAGCTAACTCTAGCTCAGCGCAGCGTCGAACTGAAGTAAAAGATTGACTTTGAGAAAGCTCAGTTCAAGAAGCAGATGGCCAAGCTTAGCGTGCAAGAGGTGAAAAACTTCAAGATTATGCTGCACGAGCTCAAAGAAGCCTTTCTCAAGAAACGTGCAGAAGCTCAGGGTTCTCGTGAGCGCATGAAGAGCCTGGCTGACAAGTGTATGCAAGGCTACAACGAGGCTGAGAAGCACAAGGCCCTTGGGCGTCCGGGCATTGATCCCAGGATGGCTGCTAAGCAGAAGAAGAAGCCCACTGTGGCCGAACCCAACGCACCAAGGAAGGAAGTAGATCCCATTGTCTTCCCAACTAGCATGACTGGCTCGAAGACAAAGGCATGGTCAATCGCTTCAGAACTGAAGAAGACGAGGACTGGTGAGGCTGAAGCCAGAAAGAGGAAACATTCTGAAGCCTCTGATGCTGCTCCCTCCAAGAAGAAGCGGAAGACCAAGAAGGAACGGGCTGCTCCCACAGAGCCCTTAATTGTTGAACCCATCTCCATGGTTCGCCCTGACGCTGAACATCACGAGCACCAACTGACTGCCCATGAGCCTGCTTCCACAGAGGCTCATGAAGTTGAAGACTTTCCAGCAGCTGATCCCACCGCTGCTGAAGACATTGGTCACCATGACCATGTTGAAGATGATGCACTTCTTCCTCAGATTGAGCACCAACAGGTATCATTGCCTGTGCTTACGCACAGCAAACTCATCAGCATTGGCCGTCCTCTGACGCCAATTACTCAGGATGCATCATGGGCTGATAACCCACAATCACAAGAGGAAGATGACTTTAAGTCCCAGCCAACTCTAACTCCACAGGCGTCGCCAGCGTTACGCAGGCTTTACAAAGGACCTAGGCCTCCAGTCTCTGAGTCTGAAGCTAAAGCTGCTGAAGACATTCCGGCTGCATCAGCCGATGAAGAAGAAACCCCAAGAGTTGCTACACCCCTGTCTCACCAAGAAGCGGTTCTCGAGGAGAACGTGACTGTGACCGACCCTCCAGCTCATCAAGTGGAGGTTGAGAATCTTGAGGCTGCCACCACCAAAACAAATGAAGCCACTGACGCTGTCATGGCTGAAGCGAATGTGGAGCCTTCACCAACCCAGGCACCAGAAGTCAGCGAAGCCGATGATGCTACTGCTTCTGTTCCTGCGCCTGCTGCTGGTCCTCAGTTTGACTATCATGTTGAGCACAGGCCTCGGGTACAGAAGCCAATTCCAAGGTTGCCCTGGTTTCCAGGTCCTGCATCAGCACCTGGATCCTTCAATGTCAATGGCTTCAAAGCAGACAACACTTTCTTCAATAGCTCCAAGAACCCCTACTCAAGGGAAAGAATATCTTCTGATCGGTTCTGGAGCTATTCGCAACGAAGCTATTACTCCTGCATTCTGTACAATCAAGGTAACATCTTCCCACATAAGCGTCTTGACACCGAAGCAATAGCTGGTATGCCCTGTCTGGAAGAAGCTCTGGATTGCTTCAAAGAGGTTGGATTGTTGCCGTTTATCACCGACCAAGAGCACTAGAATGAAGAGTTGCTGCTCCAATTCTATGCCACACTTCACATCCTTGGGTACAACAGAGATCCGAAGACTTGGGTCCTGGAGTGGATGACAGGAAATGTTCATCACAAAGCCAAAGCCTTTGATATCATTGAGCTCACTGGTCTGCCCACTCCTAGTGATCTCTACTAACCTGGCTGTCAGCTTCACAGTGAAGCTATGGAGAGCATCTTTCAGAAGCCTGAACCAAACATGAGTCAGATGCTTAGTATGATGAAGCCCTTGCCACAAGATGCTCCATATCCTAAGGAGTTCTTTGTTGAAGACCTTGAGTATCTTCCAAGGACTATTTATCACATCATAAGGCGAACTCTCTGGCCCATCAAAGGACATTCTCCACATGCCAAGCTGGAAGGTGCAATAAAGACTTTGGTCTTCTATATTCTTCATGGAAATTGCTTCAATGCACAGGACTTCTTCATCCGCCAACTTGCTGCATCAGGCTCTGATCTTTTTGGCTTGAAGTTCTATGCTCCATGGATAATGCGGTTGATTAAACTCCACTCGGCTATCTCATATCAGTCATCTGCTCGCAATCATCGGATCTTTCTGCTGATGTGGATATGTCCGTTGAAGCCATTTATCCTGAGCCTGCCAAGGAGCCTCTTAGTCTTCAGAATAAGGAGCATCAAAGTTTCTCTCAGAACATTGAAGGAGTTGAAGCAGTCACTCGTGTTTATCCTTTGGCTGGAACTACACGTGCACCTCATCGTGCCCTTACTGAAGCCACCGAAAGCACTATTGCCCAACGACCCAAGAAGCGATCTCGTGTTCTCAATGACCGAGAGCTTCTGGTGGCTCTTCATCAGAAACAAGATAGGCATCATGACTGGCTGAAGCGCCAAATGCAAAGCCTCTTGGTGGATGTTAACTGCATTCGCAATCTTGCCACCAAGAATGCCTTTGTTGCCCATGAAACCTCTCGACGCACATGGAAAGGGCTGATGCTTATGTGCTCTGAAGATGATCTTCACGAGGATGGCTTCTCTGAACGCTTTAAGTTTGACTCCACACCTCCTCGAAGGGTAGTGCTGCGATGAACTCCATCTCTTGAAGACTCTGAGTTCTCTTCCTCTGCGGCAACTGTGAATGCCAGAGTGATCGAGGATGAAGACGATGCAACTTCACCACCCCCTCCTTCAGCACGCTTCGACACTACTCCAAGTTCTTCTGCACCGCCGAACACCACCGACGACCCTGCTGCTTCACCTACTCTTCATGGGAACGAGTAGATGCTCTATGTCTTCAAACCTTTTTGGTCCTTACTGACAAAAGGGGGAGAAGCATATGAGTTTGACAGTCTTCAAGCGGGTCCACATGGGCGGTTGCTTTATATTTTTCCTAGTGTTTACAACTCTCGTTTTGATTCATTTCATTCTTTGAGTTGTAACACTTAAACTCGATGGTCGTCTGCTACTTATTTGCCACTTTGTGATGCGATGATAAATTCCGCATGTGCGACGATAAATTCCGCACTTAGATCATCTTGTAGACGTCCATTTTCCATTATGCATGTCATTATCTTCACATACCTTCACATGCATAATGAATTGTCATCATAAGTTGAAAAGGATCTCCACGAGTACAACCTGCCATGTGCATTTGCATTCCAAAAGCAAATTACTTATATGCACATCTTCAGGGGGAGCCCTTGCAACTTATGAAGACAATTCCTTATCATTTACAATTTCACATATTATATTCCTGTTGAAAACTTCAACTAGTTTGTCATCAATCACCAAAAAGGGGGAGATTGTAAGTGCATCTAGTGCCACCCCTAGTTGGTTTTGGAGTATTGACGACAAACCTAGTTGAGGGACTAATGTGTTTGTGAGAATTGCAGGATAACACAGGTAGAAGTCTCTCATTGATTCAGTTTTCCTACCAGATATGACCCCTAAAAATATATGAAGACATTGAAGTCAAAGGTGGTATGTGAAGATATTCACATAGAAGACTATGACAAGAGAAGACATCGCATGAAGCCTATGGAGCTCGAAGACTTAGATATTTCGTAGTTCTTCTTCTTTGTTGAGTCATAGGAACCACTGTACTATTAAATGGGGTCCAAGAGAACCAGTCAGAATTACTGAAGTGATGCTTAACCAAAACCTATGTCTTTGAGTGAAGACTATGAGAGCGAATCTTGTCCAGAGTCAAACAAGTCAGCTCTGCTTGTAGCCCAAGTAAAGTTGCCGTGTGTGTTTGAAATCTGACCGTTGGAACACATGTTAGTTCCTTAGTGACCCAGGGTCATTTCGGACAAATTAGGTCGGGTTGCCTAGTTGCTATAAATAGCCCACCCCGTACAACCATAAACGGTTGGCTGCTCAGAGTTAAAGTACGGCTTTTGTCATGTGAGAGCAACCCACCTCTAAGCCTTTGAGAGAGAATTCCTTGTGATGATAAAGCCCTAACCACCTAGAGCCAAAGAGCGTTAGGCATCACTTCAGTCTTCCTGTCTGTGTGATCTGAAGAATTACTACTCTTAAGGACTGTGAATCCTCCAGCCGGTTAGGCGTCACGTTCTGAGCATCCAAGAGTCATTGTGGATCGCCGGTGGACGAAATCTGTGAAGGTTTGGGAGTCTACCTTGAAGACTTACCAGAGTGATTGGGCGAGGTCTGTGTGACCTTAGCTCAAGGGGAATACGGTGAGGACTGGGTGTCCTGAGCTGCGTGTTCAGGACTGGGTGTCCGGGACTGTGTGTCCTCAGGTTTAAATACCTGGCCGCCCTAACCAGACGTACAGTTGTCACAGCAACTGGAACTTGTCCAACAAATCATTATCTTCAACGAGTCACTAGTTTCATCCTTCCCTTCCCTTTACTTACTGTTGGTCCTTGTGAAGTCATCGTATGATTGCACTATCTTTTGTCTTCACTGAGTGACTGCTTGTTCTGATTGGCTTCTTAATAGCTTCCTACCTGATCCTTACTACCTAGCTGCTATTAGTCATTGTGCTTTCACTTCATTGAATACTTGACTATGGTTTGCCTAGTGTAGTCTACCTTCCGCTGCATGGTAATAGGTTTATTTCTATCGTTTGTCTTCGAAACTTCCACGTTTTGAAGACTTTCATAAAAATCGCCTATTCACCCCCCCTCTAGTCGATATAACGCACTTTCAGTTTGTCTCTGTATATTCTGCTGACAAGGACGCAGAGAAGACATTCGACGGTTTCAAGAGAATACATATGATTTGGAGAGTTAGAGTTTGAGATAGAAAGCATAGAGAGGTTAGGGTCCGTTCACTTAGTTCAAAACATGCAACAAGAAGACATAGCTATAAGTGAATGTTGTAGAGGACAGAACACTAGTATATATATGTATATATATGTGAAAAAGACAATCAAACCAACATAGTGAAGATAATCATGAGGACAAGTTGAGAATGAAGACAAACAAAATGTGAAGACATAGCAAATGTAACGCCATGGGTAAAACACTTCAAATAGAAGAATTTGGTGGTGGCGTTACCCACCGTATAGGAAGTATTAGACCCAGACATGACGCACAATTATCGTGGCGCTCTGAAGTCAAATTCCACATTAATTTATTCACACTTAGAATGTATATCTTCATTGATTGAAGATATACTTTACTTCGTGTGTTGCACATCTAAGTCATCAATATGCATAAGTGTTAGGATGTGTGCCTGGTCACAGTACATTTGAGGATTCCAAGATATTTAGCTCACACCGTAACTTGCAAAATCTCTTCTCATCCAAGGGCTTGGCGAAGATATCTGCCAATTGCTCTTTAGTGTTGACGTGTATGATATCAATATCTTCCTTCACAACATGATCTCTGAGAAAGTGATGATGAATTTCAATGTGCTTTGTCTTCGAGTGCTGAACTGGGTTGTTGGCAATCTTGATGGCGCTTTCGTTGTCGCAGTAGAGTGGCACTTGCTTCAGATGGATGCTATAGTCTTTGAGTGTTTGCTTCATCCACAGAAGCTAAGTGTAGCAAGATCCAGCAGCAATGTATTCAGATTCAGCAGTGGAGAGAGATACACAGTTCTGCTTCTTTGAAGACCAACATACAAGTGATCGTCCCAGAAAATGACATGTGCCTGATGTAGACTTGCGATCCACCTTGTCACCAGCATAATCAGCATCCGAGAATCCAACCAGATCAAACTCTGAGCCCTTTTACCATAATCCTAGAGTTGGGGTGTAAGCCAAATATCGAAGAATTCGCTTCACAACTAAGTGATGCGATTCCTTTGGTGCTGCTTTGAATCGAGCACACATGCAAACACTAAGCATAATATCTAGCCTAGATGCACATAGATAAAGTAAAGAACCAATCATGGAGCGGTATACCTTTTGATCGAACTCTTTACCATTGTTGTTAGGACCCAAATGATGTTTGGCTGGCATTGGCGTCGTGAAGCCTTTGCAGTCTTGCATACCAAACTTCTTCAGGCAATTTTTGTGATACTTCTCTTGAGATATAAAGATGTCGTTGCGTTGCTGACGTATTTGAAGACCAAGGAAGAACTTCAGCTCACCCATCATGGATATCTGATATTGCTCTTGCATCATATATCCAAACTCTTCACTGTATTTCTGATTGGTGCAGCCAAAGATAATGTCATCCACATATATTTGGCACACAAACAGTTCACCATCATATGTCTTCGTGAAGAGAGTGGGGTCGAGGGAACCAGATTTGAAGCCTTTGCTCTTCAGGAAGTCTTTGAGTGTGTCATACCAAGCCCGAGGGGCTTGTTTGAGGCCATACAATGCCTTGTTGAGCTTGTACACCATGTTAGGATGTTTTGGATCTTCAAAGCCATGCGGTTGTGAAACATACACTTCTTCTTCAATCTTTCCATTAAGAAAAGCGCTCTTCACATCCATTTGATATAGAAGTATGTTATGATTATTTGCATAGGCCAGCAGTATGCGTATGGCTTCAAGTCTAGCCACAAGACCAAATGTTTCATCAAAGTCAATCCCTTCAACTTGAGTGTATCCTTGAGCAACCAGACGAGCTTTGTTTCTGACAACTTGACCATGGTCATCTTGCTTGTTGCGATATATCCATTTGGTGCTTATTATATTGTGCTTTCGAGGATCAGGACGCTTAACCAGTTCCCATACATTATTCAGCTCAAACTGTTGAAGCTCTTCTTGCATAGCTTGAATCCATTCAGGTTCCATGAAGGCTTCTTCAACTTTCTTGGGTTCAGTTATTGAGACGAATGTGAAGTGCCCACAGAAATTTGCTAGCTGTGTTGCCCTTGAACGAGTGAGTGGACCTGGTGCATTGATGCTATCAATTATTCTCTCAATTTGTACTTCATTTGCAACACGGGGATGTACAGGATGAAGATTTTGCTCTTGCTGATCATTGTCATTGTTAGAGGGATTGTCTTCAGGCTAAGCATTGTCCTCAGGTTGATCAGGTGCGGAGATGATAAGTTCCTCTTCAGGTTGAGCTTCAGAAGGTATGATTTCTCCAGTTCCCATAAGTTTGATTGATTCACTGGATGGAACTTCATCTAGCACATTTGGCAGGTGCTCTCTTTGTGAGCTGTTAGTCTCATCGAACTGCACATCTACTGTTTCAACCACTTTATAATGAAAGAGATTGAAGACTCTGTAGGAGTGCGAATCCTTTCCATATCCAAGCATAAAACCCTCATGTGCTTTTGGTGCAAATTTTGAAGTGTGATGTGGATCCTTGATCCAGCACCTGGCGCCAAATACTCTGAAGTAACTGACATTTGGCTTCTTGCCAGTAAGGAGCTCATAGGATGTCTTGTTCAGAAGCTTGTGAAGATAAACACGGTTGATGATATGGCATGCAGTGTCAATGGCTTTAGGCCAGAATTTTCTTGGAGTCTTGTATTCATCAAGCATCGTCCGAGCCATCTCAATAAGTGTTCTATTCTTGCGTTCGACGACGCCATTCTGCTATGGCGTGTACGGAGCTGAGAATTCATGTGTGATGCCCAAAGTATCAAGATATGTATCTAGGCCAGTGTTCTTGAATTCAGTGCCATTGTCACTTCTGATGTGCTTTATCTTGGCGCCATAGTTGTTCATTGCTCGATTGGCGAAGCGTCTGAAGACATCCTACACTTCAGTCTTGTAAAGGATTATATGCACCCATGTATATATTGAATATTCATCAACAATGACAAAGCCATAGAGACAAGGAGTAGTAGTAAGAGTTGAGTAATGAGTGGGACCGAAAAGATCCATGTGTAGCAACTCAAAAGGGTTGAGTCTTTGTCATGATTGTCTTCGAGGGATGCTTGGCCCTCGTCATCTTTCCTGCTTCACATGCACCGCATAAGTGATCCTTCTTGAACTTGACGCCCTCGATGCCTATGACATGATTCTTCATTGCAAGGGTGTGGAGGTTCCTCATGCCAGCATACCCTAGCCTTCGATGCCAGAGCTAGCATTCAAAAGCTTTTGCTAGAAGACATACTGCAAGTTGTGGTCCTGTTGAGAAATCTACCACGTACATATCATCTTTCTGATACCCTTCAAACAATAGAGACTTGTTAGATTCCATTAGTACAAGGCAACGGTATTTTCCAAACATCACAATCATGTTTAAATCACAAAGCATTGAGACAGACATTAAGTTGAAACCAAGGGATTCAACAAGCATGACTTTATCCATGGGTTGATCCTTTGAGATTGCAACTCTACCTAGACCCAATACCTTGCTTTTACCAGTGTCAGCAAATGTGATGTGACTTTTGTCAGATGGACGTCAAGTTGAGTCCATGAGAAGGCTTCGCTTGCCAGTCATGTGATTTGTACACCCACTATCAATAATCCATTCTGAAGCAGCTGGTGTCGTACCCTACAGTGCAGTTAGGGGGATAGGCTTCACGACGTGAATTGTGAAGCAAAAACATTTGACGAACCAGTGGATTATTAAAGCTTAGATCGAGATCGGGACTGATAGGCAAGTTGCAAGTGATTCAGGAACAAAGTACATAATAGGACCATTTGGGCATTTGATCTTGCACCCTACAAGATGTTTATGGTCCCTAGCAATAGTGTTAGACGATTTTGGTTTTCGGCTGGAGACCTTTCCCTGCAAAAGAGAGTTAAGCTTTCTTAGCCACCCACATCTTCAGGGGTGGCTTCAAAGCAATAAGTCTAAGTGCAGCATCTGAGAACTTTGGCTTTGGAGCCCTAGCAAAAAGTCTTGTAGGTGGACAATACTACTCATAAGAATAAGCAGAATAGTTCTTGGTCTTATGAACATGGAGGTTTGATGGACTACGCTCATATTCATAGGACTGAGTATGGCTTCCCTGCAAAACATTTGTGTTAGTGTGACTCAGGTGAGTCCTCTGTCTGTATGAAGCCTTTGTACCGTATGAAGCCTGTGGTCTGGGGTTTGTCTTCTTCACTTGTGGTGCCATGATGATATTCACAGGGAGATTCTCCAAACACCTTTTCGGCACCCAGATCTTCTTCATAGGTGGTCCATTCCTGCAGTTAGTACCAATATACCTGGCAAACACTTCACCATTCTGATTCTTAAACAGTTTATAGTTTGCATCAAAGGATTCATCAATAACAATGGAGTTAGCACAAGTGAAGCCAGATAGGGTGGATGGATCTGCTGAAGGTTCCTTTGCAGCAATCCATGTGGTTTTGGGGTACTGCTCAGGTTTCTAGTAAGAGCCATCAGCATTCATTTTCCTTTTGAACCCAACACCCTCTTTCCTAGGGTTTCGGTTCAGGATCTGCCTTTTGAGGACATCACATAGTGTCTAATGCCCTTTGAGACTTTTGTACAACCCCATTTCAAGGAGTGTCTTCAACCTAGCATTCTCATCAGCAATAGCAGTGGTATCCTCAGCAGAGGGGTTAGTTACCACATCAACAATTGAAGATATTATAACAGTAGCAGCAGTAGAACATTCAGCAACAGAAGTAGCATTATCACGCTCAATGCATTTAAGACATGGTGGTTCAAATCCTTCCTGAGCTGAACTGATCTGTTCGGCGCGAAGTGACTCGTTTTCCTTTTGAAGATCTTCATGAGCCGCTCTCAATTTCTCAAGATCTTGCTTCCTTTGAAGATAATCATAGGAAAGCCTTTCATGAGTTGTTGAGAGCGTTTCATGACGACTTTCAAGTTCCTCATACTTAACATGAAGATTTTTTATGTCTTCAATTAAGGACTGAGATCGAGTCATTTCAGCGTCTAACAGATCATCGCTTTTGTCTAACAGTTTTTGAATGTGTTCCATAGCTTTCTGTTGTTCAGTTGCAATTTCACCCTCCGCGGCAACTGTCAATGCCAGAGTAATCAAGGACGAAGACGATGCTACTTCACCGCCCCCTACTTCTGCACGCATCGACACTGCCCCAAGGTCTTCTGCACCACCGACGACCTTGCTGCTTCACCTACTCTCCATGGGAACGAGTAGATGCTCTATGTCTTCAAACCTTTTTGGTCCTTACTGACAAAAGGGGGAGAAGCATATGAGTTTGATAGTCTTCAAGCGGGTCCATATGGGCGGTTATTTTATGTTTTGCCTAGTGTTTACAACTCTCGTTTTGATACATTTGGTTCTTTGAGTTGTAACACTTAAACTCGATGGTCGTTTGCTACTTATTTGCTATTCTGTGATGCGATGATAAATTCCGCATGTGCGACGATAAATTCCACACTTAGATCATTTTGCAGACGTCCATTTTTGATTATGCATGTCATTATCTTCACATACTTTTCACGCATGATGAATTGTCATCATAAGTTGATGAGGATCTCCACAAGTACAACCTGTCATGTGCATTTGCATTCCAAAAGCAAATTACTTATATGCACATCTTCAGGGGGAGCCCTTGCAACTTATGAAGACAATTCCTTATCCTTTACAATTTCACATATTATATTCCCCGTTGAAAACTTCAACTATTTTGTCATCAATCACCAAAAAGGGGGAGATTGTAAGTGCATCTAGTACCACCCCTAGTTTGGTTTTGGAGTATTGATGACAAACCTAGTTGAGGGACTAATGTGTTTGTGAGAATTGCAGGATAACACAGGTAGAAGTCCCTCATTGCTTCGGTTTTCCTACCAGAGATGACCCCTAAAATGTATGAAGACATTGAAGTCAAAGGTGGTATGCGAAGACATTCACATTGAAGACTATGACAAGAGAAGACATCGCATGAAGACTATGGAGCGCGAAGACTTAGATCTTTCATAGTTCTTTTTCTTCTTTGTTGAGTCATAGGAACCACCGTACTGTTAAGTGGGGTCCAAGAGAACCAGTCAGGATGACTGAAGTGATGCTTAACCAAAATCCTATGTCTTTGAGTGAAGACTATAAGAGCGAATCTTGTCCAGAGTTGGACAAGTCAGCTTTGGTTGTAGCCCAAGTAAAGTTGCCGTGTGTGTTTGAAATCTTACCATTGGAACACGTGTCAGTTCCTTAGTGACCCAGGGTCATTTCGAACAAATCAGGTCGGGTTGCCTAGTGGCTATAAATAGCCCACCCCCTACAACCATAAACAATTGGCTGCTTAGAGTTAAAGTACGGCTTTTGTCGTTCGAGAGCAACCCACCTCGAAGCCTTTGAGAGAGAATTCCTTGAGAGGATAAAGCCCTAACCACCCAGAGCCAAAGAGTGTTAGGCATCACTTAAGCCTTCTTGTCTGTGTGATCTGAAGACTTATTACACTTGAGGACTGTGAATCCTCCAGCCGGTTAGGCATCGCGTTCTGAGCATCCCAGAGTCATTGTGGATCGCCAGTGAACAAAGTCTGTGAAGGTTTGGAAGTCTGCCTTGAAGACTTACCAGAGGGATTGGGCAAGGACTGGGTGTCCTTAGCTCAAGGGGAATAAGGTGAAGATGAGGTCTTCTGAGTTGAATCTCAGCCTCCCTAACCAGACGTACAGTTGTCACAGCAACTGGAACTGGTCCAACAAATCATTGTCTTCAATGAGTCACTGGTTCTATCCTTCCCATCTCTTTATTTACAGTTGGTCCTTGTGAAGTCATTGTCTGTTTGCATTATCTTTTGTCTTCACTGAGTTACTGCTTGTTCTGATTGGCTTCATACTATGTTCCTACCTGATCCATACTGCCTAGCTGCCATTAGTCGTTGTGCTTTCACTTCGTTGAATACTTGACTATGGCTTGCTTAGTGTAGTCTACGTTCCGCTGCATGGTAATAGGTTTATTTCTATCGTTTGTCTTCGAAACTCCCATGTTTTGAAGACTTTCTTAAAATCGCCTATTCACCCCCCCTCTAGTCGATCACTAGCACTTTCACAGGAGATCCACCTGCTCCAGTGGCGTGCTGGTGGGCATGAGTCCAGTCAAGCATTCCCATCTCGCAGCACGACGTGGATCTCCTAAATTCACTTCTTTCGCCATCGAACGAACATAATCAGCGGCTCCCTGAGGTGGGGCATCCTGTGCTTCTCCGAGAAATCTCCTTCTAAGTAGATCCGCAGGGCTAGATTCAGCAGCTCCCAATCCACATGATCCTTGCACATCCGAGCATACTTGCGCGAGTGAGAGAACTGATTCTGTCCCTCCTCGGCTTCCTCCTCTGCTTCCCTCCATTCGCGCGTGCACTGGGTCCAGGACAAAGTGTCGTCGTGGATCCGCATCACCCGCTCCCTCCATCTTCTCCCTCGAGTCTCTCGCAGCACCGCCGGAACGACGGAGTTGAGCGGCTGGAGCATCCGCGGGAAGGCTTTGTAGACATGTGGGAGATGCATCTTGTACATCTGCCTGCATTCCAGCCATTCCCCGTGGATATGGCCAGCGACTCCATGGGGCGCGCGAGTGAACTTGCTGAGGGGGGGAAGGCGTGCCTGGAGTCAGGAGGCGAGGGGTGGCGGCGAGATCTATGGCGGCGGCAAGGGTGGAGGTAGTGGCGGGGGCGGCGGCGAGGGTGGAGGTGGTGGCGGGGGCGAAGGGGATCGCGAGAGCGGTCATCTATTTGCCAATTATGTGAACTAAACAGTCAACATATAAAATAATTTAAATATATATAATATAGTTAGAAGGGAAACATAAGTTGGACCCGGCGTTCCTATTCTTATATAGAAAAGTAGAACAGACCTCTGCGCTTTCTTCAAAAAATACATAAATTGGGCTGCCAAAAATAAATCCTCGGATGGGAGGTCCATAGGGCGGTCGATACATGACGGCCCTAAGAAAATAGAAACAGGCCTATGGACCTCCCATCCGAGGTCGTGGGCTGCACATGTTAAAAATGAAAGCCTAGACGGGGCAGCCCAAAACCACGTCCAACACTTGCCAAAACTTCGTCCCTCGTTTTCTGTGTGTTTCGCACACTCGACATTGTGTGGGCATTTTGACTGTGCATCATATGAAGATGTGCTATGCATGAATGTTGATCAGCATGATGTTAACTGGCTGGTAGTTCCATTTTCGACCATCAATAAAACTTCCAACATGATGTTAACCCTGTTTGAAAAGGCCGTGTTAATATAAATGCTCTGCCTCTGAAAGTTGCAGCTTCTTATCTGAAACTGAACATGCAGTTTCTTATCTGAAACTGAAACTTGCAGTTTCTTCTCTGAGAATCACATTGTCTACACTTTTATACTCATATGAAACTACATTTTTAAGTGCTAAAAATAGATATCTAGAACTCATAAAATACTTCATATGCTCAATACTGCAAATCTGAAATTCAAAAGACATTCATATCTGAAATTACTCTCAAAATACACAACACAAAACACAATTCACAACCTGCAAATACTAACAACCCAAAGCTCCTCCTGACAATTCACAACCTGCTCGACTATTGGGCTGGGGGGGGGGGCAGCCCCCTCCTATTCCTCGGCGGCAGACAACCACCCCGTGAGACGATGTGAACGGCGAGGGAGACAATGGCGGGGAAGCGTCGTCGGGCCAACTGCTTTTCTCCTCTTGCAGTTGGGTTCGGTCGATGAAGACTCCACCGGCTCGCTCTGGCAGGAAAACCTCACAAATGGCACCCTGTAGATAATCGATCCTTCAATCTCTGGTGGATGCTCCATCTGGGATCGATACTCCCACCACCGCTCCCTCATGATCGGATTCTGTGAATCTATTTGCTCCATGGCCCAGAGGAACAGCTCTATGTACTCCGGCGCGACTCCCTCCGAGAGTATCGCCGCCTTTTCGCTCTGTTGCAGATATTTGGCCATGGATGTCGCCGTCGCCGCTAGTTGGTCCTTGTTGTCAAACCAAGACTGTATCTCCAACATCCTAGGTAGCTTCACAGGGTCGCCATCTGCGATCCTCATATATCGGTTGTACTCCTCCATCGATCTACTTCTCCACAGCACCTTCACTCGCCGGTGGTGGTTTTTGGATGGAAGAGGAGAGGAGCAGCGCTAGTTTTGGATTAGAACGGGAGAGGAGCGACGCTGGTTTTGGACTGGAACAGGAGAGGAGGGGCGGTGGTTTTGAAATTGAAGAGGAGAGGAGCAGCGCTGCATTTAGATTGGAACAGGAGAGGAGCGGTGGTGGTTTAAGAGAAGGGCGGAAGAGCGGCACTAGTCTTGGAAGTACTTTTTTGTTGTTTTGCGTATTTTGGGTCAAAGTTTGACCATGTACTGTATTTGACAAGCAAAATGTGAATGCATGTCACCAAAAATTGTATCGTTTGGTTCGTATCTGAATGTACTTTCAAATTATATTATTTTTGCAACGCATAACATATATTTTATGTGTGAAAATCATGGTCAATTATGATCCAGAATAAAAGGGAGACTAGTTAATGTGGGGTCGCTTTATTAATTGAAGGGTAAATTGATTTTGATTTTGATCCAGTCACAGCGCGCCGGCCCTCTCGTCCAATCCTAAATGACTGCCGCGCGCTCCTCTCCCTCTTCTCCATTGCAAAACCACCTCCTCTCCTCTCCATCATCTCCAGTCCAAAACCACCGTCTCGCCTCTCCCTCTTCTCTATTGCAAGACCACCGTCTCTCCTCCGTTTTCTAGATGCTTTGCTCCATGGCGCGGGCGCAATCCATGGATACAAAATTAGTATACTATATACTATTTAAAAGTCGAGGGCGGGGCTTTTCCTGCGCGGTAGGCGGCGGGGCAGTTCCGCCTGGTCGGTTCGATAGAGACGCGAGAAGACGAGGGAATAGGCTGCTGCAAACGTAGGGATGTGTGATTTGAAAGTGAGTTACTGCTGGATAGGTGGGGCCCCGTGATTTGACTTGCCATTATCATTTTAAATGCGGTGCTAAGACCGGCGTGAGTCTCCCGATTCTTGACCACCTCCATACAGGTGCCTCTCCCAATGCTCCACCATGTAGTAGAGGCTGGCTCTTGCATGAGAACCCACTTCTCCACTTTTTCCTTGCCTCTCTTTCCTCCACATATGCAAAAATGCCATGTAAAGTGCACTATTGTACTTACTTTTACTTGCTCCTACAGGTGCTTAAGCTTGCCACATAGGCATAAAGTCTGATTTGGCAAGTTAATCAAGAAGAGATAGACTAGTTTGGTGACCCAAGGAAGAAACGGTGCTAAGCGCTTGTACCTACGTGAAAAGACAATTTTGAGTCTATAGCTAATTAAATGAAGCAAACTTAGCAACACCATTTCATTCGAAGAGGTCACTCCTTGGAAAATGCAATAAATACTAGTACTCCCTGTGTCCCGTAATATAAGAACTTTTTTGGCACTACACTAGTGTCAAAAACATTCCTATATTATGGGACGGAGGGAGTACGAAGAAAGAGATAGAGAGGAGTAAAAAAATACACTTATAGCCAACCTTGTTGTAGTATGAGTGAGTAAGTGATGACTATGTATGACATGCCAACATCAGATAGCCTAACGCACCGTGTTAAATCTCCAAGGGCGCGACCGCGCGAGCGACGTGACGGTCGTGGTAGGCACGACCATGATACGGGCTGCTAGCTGCCCTTGGATCTGAGATCAAACGGTCGCATGCTAAGTTGCTGAAAATTTGCAGAATAACCCTCCAGGATAGGATATTCACCCATAGGTCTACAATCACGCCATGCAACCGTTCGATCTCAGATCCAAGGGCTCTCGGAAGCCCGTACCATGGGAGAATGGAAATCCACTACCCTACCATTCGCATGTTGGCAGTTCGCTCCTACTCGTCTGCGCACGTCCTTCAATACTATGGCGGTTCGCTCCTAGTCGTCTCGTCCATTCACATTACGACAGTTCCACTAATCCTAACCCTCCTCCCAAATCCATGGCGTCCCAAATCTCCACGATCGGCGGTGAGTACAAGGTTAGAACCATCACCGGTGATGAGTTCGACGTCATCTACACCCGTTCTTCTGCGACGGTGAAAGGGTGCCTTTCTCGCTTCAGACGCATGTTCGAAATCTCAGATGATGAGTGGGTCGCTGGGCTAGATGTTGAGTACACCACAGTCATGGGACCAGAGAAGGATCTAAAGGACGAAGAGAGGAAGAAGCCCGCCGTGATCCAGGTTTGCGTGCATGACTTATGCTTGGTCTACCACATATGCCATGCCGATGTTGAGTGCCAGGATTTTGAGGACTTCCTCAAGAGCAACCTAGTCAAATTCGTTACTGTAGACTTTAAGAACGACAGGGATGTCCTGCGTCGGATAGGTCTCGTTGTAGGAAACCCCTTCGACCTCCAGAAGAATCGGCTGGTGTCCTCTCGTCAGCCTTCAATGCTGACCCTGGCAGGAGCCATGGTTCATCCTTCATACGGTAAACTGGAGAAACCTCCATACATGTTTCATCGTCATGCATGGCAGCGGAATGTACTAGATATAGACCACATCCACTACGCTGCAATGGATGGCTACCTTTGCTTCAATATCTACAAGGGTTGGATGAAGAGCAACAGCCAAGTGTGCGGTTCAAGCAAAGAAGTATCGGCCAAGAGGAAGAGGGACAAGGACGAAGTCGAGGACATGGACTAGGACTCTGAGTAAGGTGGCAGTGTCGTTGCTCATGGTGGTTCTAATGCAGTGTCTACCGGAATAGTTGCAAAGTTTAATTTCAGGTGTGCTTAATTTAATTTGAGGGGTGTGTTGTGTTGAGCCCCTAGCAGAACTATGTTATGTTTCTTCTCGTTACTTTAACTTTTCAGTACGTACATACTAGTATTTCTTACATTTCATCTTTTAGTTGGTATAGTACTACCACTCGTTTCTTCACATTATATACGTACAATATATATGGCTAACATCATATAGCCGACAGTTTAATTTCAGGGTGCTTAGTTTTGTCAAAGAATTCCAGGATGCTTAGAGGGTGCTTGGATCCAAGGGACTTTTTTTAGTCTGACTAAAAATAGTCTCTTTAAGATGCTAAAGTTCCAAGCACCCCTGACTAAAGAGGGGCTAAAACTAGTCTTGAGACTAAATTTTTTTAGTCAGGGGTACCCCTACTAAAATGTGGATTAGTCCTCTCTCTACTCATTTAACTCCTCTCCTTTAACACAGGCTAGTTCTGGATTGGAGGGTTTGGAGGATAATAAATGCTCATTAACTTGATTTTAGCCTTTTTAGTATTTGGATCCAAGCATGGGTGAGGCTAGCATGTTTTAGTCCCACTACTTTTAGTCATGGGACTAAAACGTATCGAAGCACCCTCTTAGTTTTATTTAAGGGGTGGGTTGTGCCTGACACCATTATTGTGACTAGCCTTTTTAATAGTACTATATGCATAATTTGGCGACGAGCGCTCTATATATGTACCACCTTTTTTAATTTCAAGTTTTGCTCCATAGCCAATCCATCGATACTACTGCTGTACAAAAGTATACATTTTTTAAAAGGCTAGAGGGCGGGGCAGTTTAGCTTGGTCAGTTTCACGAGAGGCGAGGGCCTTTGTGATTTGACGGCTCATTACTGCTGGAAGGCGGGGCCTTGTGATTTGACTACTTGTATAAATGCGCCGACGACCTGATCGAGGGGGCGCAAAGAACCATGCGGTATACTCAAGTTTTCCACTGGAGTAGTACTGCGACGGAGGAGCACGAAACGCGGCAGCCCAGTGCCATATGGCAATAAAAAATGATCTAATTTGCTAGTCATCTCAATGTTAGCATTGTTCTATTCATTCCCTCAAAAAAACCATTGTTCTATTCATGCCTCGCAGAGAACATGACACGTGCGGCGAAACACCCGAAGCAAAAGATGAAACACAGGAGCAAAAGAAGAAGGAAGATTATCACCCCAAATGATCTAATTCGCCGCGGAGTAGTAACTGCTTCTTCATCTCCTCCACGACCTCCATCTCCGTAGGCGTCTCCTCTGCCATCTTCTTCATTCTGTCCATGATGCGGGATTTCTCGACGTGAGCCTTCATCATCTGTTCCACGACCGCATTACGTACCTTGACAGCAGCCGGGTGCTCGATGTGGAGTTTCGCCAACTCCTCCTTCTGTTCCATGACGAGGGCCTGCAACATCTTCATGGAGGAACTACTATTCTCATGCAGCTTCTTCCAGCCGGCATTCTTCTCCTTCAACAGGTCGATCTTGTGGCAGAGCTTCGCCTTGTCCTCCTGAAGTCGCAGGATTTCGCCGGTCGCCTTCTTCTCCGAGGCAATGCTCTTCTTCAGCAGCATCACCAAGCCGTCGGTCAACTCCCCCTGTTGATTGAGCTCAGCGGGCATGTCGTCGAGGCTCTCCTTCAGCAACTCCATCAAGCCTTGGATGAACTCCTTCTGCTTATTGAGGTGCTTATTGAGCTGATCGGGCATGCCGTCGAGGGATAACGACTCCAGCTCCGCCGGCTCGACATGTTCGCCTCCGCGGCTAGGGCACTCCTGGGAGCCATCGCCTGCCCGTGAGAGATCTTTCAAGGTCTCCGCGTGGCGGTGAGCCCTCTTTTTTTCCGTAGCCTTGGTTGCCGCTCCCTTGTTACGAGTAGTTCTCAACCTAGAGCTCTGCTCACCGGCCATGGCAACGATGGACGAAGAAGAAGCACTTATGAGGAGGAAAGGTAGAGTAAGTTTCGGTTAGGTAGTTCCCTTTTTTATAACCTAAGTACTAGCACTAGTACTAATACCTGCATAGTGGGAACACGTTCAGGTTTGGTACGTACGAGTAGGTGTGAGCAGGCTTTCGAATGTGATGGGAACAAGGATTAATTGATGGTTTTGGTTTCGAGGCCTGAAACGGCTCCCGATGAGTTTAGCGGAACATAAATTTCAAGTACTACACTGCTCAAATGCGTAAATATTATGTTACTGTCAAAAATTGGCACAAAATACGAAGGAGACCGATGGAAGTACTACTAGCAACCCACGATTTAACTACTCGCATGCGAGCAGTGGAGTAATAATGTCTTTCTTTCGCCCTCACGTCCACTCAATTTGCATGCGCTGTATTAATTGACCATCAATGAAGTGAACGACTTTACACACGTCAAATTATCACACGGGGTGGATCTTGGTACAAAATTGCGTCCGCCCGTGTACCCGCGTGTGCATGCGAGGGAATGAGTGCGTGCATGGCGTGCGTGCACATCTTCGCTTCGTGAATGTACCGCCAGTATGGCTCAGGGAGGACGAGTACATTCTTCTGGAATCAGCAGCACGTCACTGTGATCAATCCACGCAAGGAGGTCGCGACAACGCCTCCACATGTGCCATGTGGCTTCATGAACTGTAAGAGATACACTGTGTAGCGTGCCATTGGTATTCTAATTTACGTGTTTTGCACATACTCTAAGTACTAGTAAGGTACACGTGCATTGCACACATCAGATTTTGCAACCAAATTATGAATAAATATCACACTATAGCATGTAAGCTTTGAGTCATATATGCCTGATGTAGCCCTTCGTTTAATTCTTATATTTCATCTCATTCAAAATCAATTAGTTTTTACTAGTCGCCAACCCGTGCATTCGCATGGGCTAGAATGAGATTGTTTAGCTTTGAGCAATGTTTTTTGCAGGAATCATGTATTAGTAGTAAACCATGATTTTGACTTAGTTACTTATATAGTCTCACTATAGTGACAAAATTAATATTAATAGAAGGCGCAACATGGCTTCCCATATATCCATTTATTCCAGTGCACATACTAATAGGTTTATAGCGATAAAAGTATCTCACGCTTTGAAAATTGATGTCTTAATTTAAATCCACGTGTGCACGTTGCATAAGACACTTAGCTTTAGTGTATAACTTTAAATTTGGTTGATCTCTAGGATGTAGAAAATTATCGATCCTTTTGTCCCGGGGAGATTAATTCCTGTTGCACGTATATATTTCATAAATTACGTTTTCTATTTGCAGTTTTAGCAGTGTATATAATGACGTACTCCCTCCGTCCCAAAATAAGTGTCTCGAGTTTGTACTAACTTGAGTGAAAATTTGTACTAAGCTGAAGACACTTTTTTTTGAGACGGAAGGAGTATGACTTATGCTTATCTAGATATCCTTGCTGTAAAAGTAATATTTAATTCTATTCTAAATTATTGGCTGGTGTACCTTATGGGTAGGCAATGCAGATTATTGGTTGATGTACCTTATTTTGAACGGGTCATTAGTATCAATGCCCAATTGATCTAATTGGATTGTTATTTTCTAATCTAAAAAATGTATAATTGGACTTGAACATTATATGTGACTATAGCGCAAGGGGTAGAGACCTGGGAGAGCACTGTACTTTTTGATGATCTTCTAGCATGTGTACTGTGATATTTTTGGTGGCGAGGAGAGCAGATGGCCGATGGAGAATAGCAGATTTTCGTTTTAAGTATTTTTATTGGTGTTTCATACTTAGTCTTTTTTACCTTCATTTGCTCTCTCCTTATATAGTAAGCAAAACGGGTGAACTGAATTCTTCATGCACTCAACATATACACCTAGGATCTGCTCTTGACTAAGAGGCATATTAGTAACTTTATGACACGGATGAAAGGGATTAACAACAAAGTATATGTGTAAAGAAAATAATTCGACACTCCCCATATATGCTATATTACATCCTTTTTTTGAAATATCCATCAATCTGCCACTTATCTTTCGAGGTCTTGATGCTCCAGGCTTCCGAAATTCTTTGGTCACCGATTGTTTATCAACACTGCTATGGAACTTGTATTATAAAAGAACATGCAAATACACCAAAAAAGCTTACGTGGTTACATTTTTTATCCTGAATGTGCAACATCAATATTTTTTATCGTATTTTACCATTGCGCCACATATGCGAGTTATTGTAAGCTTTCTCTTACGTCTTGATTCCTTGAATATGGATTCATCTTTATCCTCACTACCATCAAAATGTGCAACAATATGTGTTTTTTTCTAGTCTTTTTGTTGTTGTTCATAATTAGTTTATCATTGGTGACTTGTTTCTACAAAAACATGACCAAACTTGTGTTAACTACTATAAAATAATGATTATAAATATAATTTGGTATGCAATAGATACTAAAAAGCATAGAGCAGCATAGTAGAAAAGTCCAATGCATGTTCAAAATTTGCTTTTGATCTCTTTCATCACCCAAGTACTGGACCTGCTTTTCCTCTTTCTTTTTACAAAACGTTCATCAACTTGCAGTATTGGCAAATCATTTTCTGAGCCTATAAAAGATTCCATAAACAGTGTTACATATATCCAATGTGAATTAATATATCAATCTCTATCCATGTACTTTCTGGAATTTTTGTCTCCTTGTTCACATCATCATTATCTGTATCTATCAAGAATCTTGAGATTGCGTGTTAATTTTCTTCCTAATGTCTCAAACATGGTGCAAGTTGATGTTCCACTCAGGTCATATATCTCTAGGTTAAGTTTGTACCTATACATAGTACAACATATATGGGTCGGTGCAGAATAAATTACTACTTAGTAAATCTTCTGGCCATTTCTCCTCTTGAAAGAGTTTAAATTTTAGGAAAAGTGAAGGTTGCTATTATTATGATATATTTTAGAGATTTTTATATCTCATGCGGAAGAGAATAAGCATCTTATTGTGTCACATCCCTAGTCCTGTTATGCACTAGGCTAGATCTCATGTGAGCATCATGTTTTAATTCAAATAAAATTTGAATTGAGGAATTTTCAAAGCCTCAGAAACCTCTAAAAATAACCAACAATTAAATCTTCTCAAATGTGTCCAAGAAAATGTTCCTGTTATTCCATGGAAATATTGGTAAGAGGTAAAATTTAAACCAATATTTTTGGAGTCACAGAGATAATTATTTTGGCCATTTGAATTAATCCAATAACTATTTGCTTTGGATTTATATTTAATATATATTAAATATGACTCCAATAATTCTGGAAGTTTGTGAGTGGCTTTGTATATATTTTAGCAAGCCACATAAAAATCTACAGAATTTATTTAAATGATTTAGTTGCTAAACTAAATCAAAACAAACTACAGAAAATAGAAAAAAAAGTAAAAGAGAGAGAGCAAAAGGACTTACCTGGCGCCACTTACCTGGCCCAACGCTGTGCAGCCAGCAGCGGCCCAGCCCACCACTCCCCCCCCCCTTGTCGCCTTCCTCCTCGCGCCAGTAGGCGCAGGCGCGTGGCCGGAGCGCGCAGGCACACGCCCAGGCCACCTCCTGCCTCCCTGCTTGCCTCCGCTACTCCCTGGAGACGCCACGCGGCTCCCTCGACCCTCCCTCACTCTCCCGCGTCTCTCCCTCCGTCCCTATCCCCCTCTGCTCCCTCTCCCT
>NC_041392.1:110734166-110739229 GCF_002162155.2 Triticum dicoccoides | reverse complement strand
TTATTTTGGCCATTTGAATTAATCCAATAACTATTTGCTTTGGATTTATATTTAATATATATTAAATATGACTCCAATAATTCTGGAAGTTTGTGAGTGGCTTTGTATATATTTTAGCAAGCCACATAAAAATCTACAGAATTTATTTAAATGATTTAGTTGCTAAACTAAATCAAAACAAACTACAGAAAATAGAAAAAAAGTAAAAGAAAGAGAGCAGAAGGACTTACCTGGCGCCACTTACCTGGCCCAACACTGTGCAGCCAGCAGCGGCCCAGCCCACCACTTCTCCCCCCCCCTTGTCGCCTTCCTCCTCGCGCCAGTAGGCGCAGGCGCGTGGCCGGAGCGCGCGGGCACACGCCCAGGCCACCTCCTGCCTCCCTGCTTGCCTCCGCTACTCCCTGGAGACGCCACGCGGCTCCCTCGACCCTCCCTCACTCTCCCGCGTCTCTCCCTCCGTCCCTATCCCCCTCTGCTCCCTCTCCCTCTCTGCCCGAGCGGAGCCCGTCGCCACCGACGCCGTTCGCCGCGGCCACCAGCCACCCCCTCGCTCCCTCTATGCATCCCTGAGCTCCGCCTTGACCCCGTGGAGCTACACACGCGACGCACGCGACCAGAGGAGGCCGCAGTCGACCGGAGCGTCGTCGTCTTCATCTCCGGTGCCCGGAGATCACCGTCGTCAATTCGCCATTGCAGAGGCGTCCCCGAGCCCACTCAACGTCTCGTCCGACTCCCCGTGAGCTCCTCTTCTCTTCCCCTCACTCCCCGCACCTGATTCCGTCCCCTAGCTCCATCTTCCACCACGGCCGAAGCTCGCCGCCGCCGTGCCTCATCGCCGTCGTGGCCAGAGCCACTGTGGCTCGAAGCCGGGCACACCATCGTGCTCCACACCTCACCAGGAGCACGTAGCACGCACCAACGCCTCCCCTAGCGCCCTGCATCGCCTAACCCGCCGTTGGCCGAACTCCGGCCGCCGCCCACGAGCTCGCCGTCGTCGGTACCGGCCACCACAGGCACGGCCACCACCACCATTCGATGCGCACCAGCAAGGGCTCTCCAACGAGCCCAAGCACAGCCTCGCCTGTGCCCTGTAGCGCGTTTCCGGCTCGCGCCGCCGTCTCGGGCCTCGCCGGCGTCATGTCGCCGGTGGTTTTGACCCCACTGACCCGGGATTTGCCCCTACTAATTAACCCTGTGACACTGACAGCAGGGCCCCACCTGCTAATTAATCCTAGATTAGTTATGTTTAGTTTTTAACTAATCCTAGTGGCCCCACGCGTCAGCTTTGACTAAGCTGACGTGGCTGTTGACTGGGCCCACATGTCAGCGACACTAATCAGCCCCAGTCACTGACGTGTGGACCCCACTGGTCAGGTTTGACCACCAGCAGCGTCTGCTGACCTGCTGACGTCATAGTGACGCAATGCTGACGCAATAAGTATTTTCTGGATTTATTAATATTCAGGAAATTCCAGAAAATAGCTAAAACTTCAATAAATCATAGAAATTCAACCGTAACTCCAAATTAAATAATTTATATATGAAAAATTATCAGAAAAATTCAAGGAATCCATCTGTACCATTTTCATGCATGTTAGAACAACTTATAGCTGCTGTTTAGCACAAATCAATTAAATGGCATTTGAATAATCACATATGGAGTTTGAATTTGAATCTTGTATTCAAACCAACTTCATTTAATCTGTTGCTAGTTGCATTAGCCCAAAACACATTCATTTTGCCATGTCATGATCATGCATCATATTGTGCATTGCATTGATTGTGTTCCCTTCTGTGTTGCCGGTATTTGTCCCCTCTCGATAGACGTGATACCGATGATGTGATCGTTGACACTGATGAAGACTCAATGTTATCTTCAGAAGTGCCAGGCAAGCAAAACCCCCTTGTTCATTCTGATACAATCCCACTCTCTCGCTCCTGCTCTCTTTTACTGCATTAGGACAACAACGATTCATCTGTTACCTGCTGCGGTAGCTGAACCCCTTTATCCTTTGCATGACCTGTCATTCCACAGTAAATAGATGAAACCCACTAGCATGGGTAGGAGTTGTTTGAGCCCTGTTGTGCCTACTCATTCTTGCTTGTTTGTCATGCCTGCTACTGCTTAGAGTTGAGTCAGGTATGATTCATCGGGGATGAATCAGAGGCGTGTGAACATGTCCTACTGTGTGTGAGCTAAGTGTGTGAACACGTTTTGGTAAAGGTAGCGGTGAGAGGCCATGTAGGAGTACATGGTGGGTTGTCTCATTGCAGCCATCCTCAGGAACTGAGTTCTGTGTTTGTGATCCATGATTCAGCTACTACCACGCATTGGGCCCGAAACCAATGGACCCTCTCGGCTTCTTGATCACCCTTGTCCTCTGTCCAGGAGTTGCAAGTAGTTTCTGGTGTTTGTAGTATGCTGGAGGCCGTGGGCAGCGCTGACCGTAGGGGTGGGCTGTGATGCGGTAGGCACGTGGCACGGTGTACCGGGCGCCCGTTTGGTGTCTCGGGAACCCTGTTCACATCGTTTGGGGCTGTGAGCGAAACTCCGGCCGGATCTCCTCATGGATGGAACCCGAATAGGCGATAAACCTGGACTAGAGACTTAGGTGATTAGGTAGGTCGTGGCCGACACCCACGTTGGGCTTCCGCTTGAAGGTTGCCGAGTACATGTCGTGTAAACGGCGGTAAGTGGTGAGAGCACGTGTGAAGAAGTACACCCCTGCAGGGTTAACCTAATCTATTCGAATAGCCGTGTCCGCGGAAAAGGACTTCTGGGTTGCTTATATCAGTTCATAGACAAGTGAAAGTGGATACTCTAAAATACGCAAGATAAGCGTGAGTGCTATGGATGGCGTTCTCGTAGGGAGACGGGAGCGGATCCATAGTGGTGTATTGATATGGTGAATATGTGGACTCGTGTGCGCCACCTCAAAAAAATTACTCGCAGTCGTAGTTCAGGATAGCCACCGAGTCAAAGCTGGCTTGCTGCAGTTAAACCCCACCATCCCTTTGTTGATAATGATGCATATGTAGATAGTTCTGATGTAAGTCTTGCTGGGTACATTTGTACTCACGTTTGCCTATTTTATGTTTTTGCAGAGAGACTTCAGTCTCACTAGTATTTCCGCGTGGTCTTCGACGTTTAGCTTGTTACCTCAGCTACGATCTTGTGCCTCGGCAGGATTTGGTAGATAGTCAGGCTTCTCAGCCTTTTTCATTTATAGATGTCTGTACTCAGACATGATAGCTTCCGCTTATGCTTTGTTTTGTATGCTCTGAATGTTGGGTCATGAGACCCATGTTTGTAATATCTCGCTCCCCGGAGCCTATTGAATATTTACTTGTGTCGTAGAGTCATGTTGTGATGCCTTATTGTATTTGCACATATCGAGCATATTGTGTGTATGATTGAAATGCTTGGTATGTGTGGGATCTGACTATCTAGTTGTTTATCCTTAGTAGCCTCTCTTACCGGGAAATGTCTCCTAGTGTTTCCACCGAGCCATGGTAGCTTGCTACTGCTCCGGAACACTTAGGCTGGCCGGCATGTGTCCTTCTTCGTTCCTGTGTCTGTCCCTTCGGGGAAATGTCACGCATTGAGTATCGGAGGCCTGTTAGCCCGCTACAGCCCGGTTTACCGGAGTCCTGCTAGCCCAGTGCTACAGCCCGGACCCACTTGCTGATGACCGACACGTTCGATGCTGGGTCATGGATGCCTGTCCCTGTAAGTCTGTGCCACTTTGGGTTTACGACTAGCCATGTCAGCCCGGGCTCCTTATCATATGGGTGCTAGCGACCCTATCATATACGTGTGCCAAAAGACGCAAACGGTCCCGGGCAAAGGTAAGGCGACACCCGTGGGAATACCGTGCGTGAGGCCGCAAAGTGATATGAGGTGTTACATGCTAGACCTATGTGGCATCGAGTCGGGGTCCTGACAGCGTTGGTATCAGAGCTTGACTGCCTGTAGGATTACCAAGCCAAACTGGTCGAAGTTGAGTCTAGAAATTCTTTAGTTATATAAGGGAATTGATTGTGGGATGAAACGTAAGGCTCTTTTTACTCCTTATACTTTATGCCCTTCTGATCTGAGTCATCTTATCTTTCCTACGGGGATTAAGAACTAGGCTATCTCTTCTTTCTATCAGGATCACGTGTTACTAATCCGTAGACTTATAAGATTGTTGGATTAAGCTTGAGTTCAGTTCCTACTACTTCCGTATGTTAATTGTTGATCTCGAAACCTTGATATTGTGCTTCTGAGTGGTTATGCCACCATTTTTGTGAATGTCTCAAATCTTTTCTGAGCATTTACAGCCGTTATGCTGTCCGAGTCATCCCAGGTTTCTAAGTAGTCTGATGCATTTGCAAATCCTTTCTTCCCGTTTCAATGTTCCCATGGGCCAGATTAACCACACTAATCAGTGAGTTGAGGTACTCCGTTACCTTGACATATATGTTGGAGATATTATTATGACCCTAGGTGTCTTAGAGGATCATCTAGTAATTTAGCCATGATTTGTGTTCCCAGTGTGATGATTCTGGCCTTTATTCTCGGAAGCATCCCGTGATGCTACTTAGTAGTAGGTATTCTATTCCTGGGTTCTTGAACCCGAGATTCACTCTACTTACTTCATGTTGATAGTGTTTGCTAGTTCCTTCAGGATATTAGTAACTTTGCGATAGTCCTCGAGGTCCGTGGTATTTCCTTCTTCCAAATACTATGAACCGCTTATGGCAGATGTTCCTCGCTGATCGAAAGATCACAATCAGAGTGCTCTCGATGGGTTCTCGATTCTACATTGTGACTCTGCCAGTTCTACCTTTCTGCATGGGTTATCCGGAAGAAATATGTGGAATTCGTTCGACATGCTAAACCATGCATCCACAACTCAGAAAATCGTATGTTCCTTTGAGTTGTCCCTCTTTAGTTGTCTTCTGACCCTCGTCTCTCAATTGATAGTCAAGATTATGTGTGCATTCGTTCATCGATGCCTATTACTCTTGTGGTCCATCAAGCCATTCTATTCCAGAATGACTAGGAGAAACAAACTCCA
>NC_041392.1:110732113-110733791 GCF_002162155.2 Triticum dicoccoides | reverse complement strand
AAATTGCTAATCCAGCTTTTGTTCTGCTCTACCTTGGAGTATTACATATTTTATATCGAGATTGTTATAGGAATTGCACACCATCCTATGAACTCTTGGTACAGTGATACTTCTTGCCATCATTGTTCATTCCTCGGTTCCTGTGTTATTGTCACCGGAATGCCGACAAATGAATCATGGTGTGTGAAATCAATACTCCCAGCAACCTCGTTGCTTGGTAGTTAAAGGATAATAATTTCATTCTTAGCATGTTGGTTTTTGAATCATCCTTCTAAGACTGATCGTGCTACCTAGTCCTTATTTCCGGTGCACCCTTCGATTGATGAGTTAGGATCTTGTCAAGTCCTCACTCATTTGATTATATCGTCTTGCCCTCAAAAGCGAGATTGTTCTCGAGCTTAGTAACATACCGGTGGTTCGTGATTTTCTGAATATCTTCTCAGAAGTATTACCAAGTTGTCACCTGACCGCTATGTTGAGTTCGTGATCAAGTTGGTTTATTTCTATAAACCACCCTTTCTCCGAGAATCCGTGTTGGATACCCTGAGCCAGTTGGATAAGCTAAACAACAACTTGGAGAGTTGGAAGATAAAAGCTTGCCTGACTTAGTTCGTTCCAAAGGGATATTCTTGTGTAGTGTGTGTTGAAGAAAGATGATATCTTCATCGATTGGTCCCTGTGATCAGTTGCTGGACCTATTGTTTTATCAATCCTTTGATTTGAGTGTGGGCTATCGTCAAATCAAGTCAGAACCAATGATGCTCGTAATGTTGTCTTCCTCGTGGTTGATCCCTCGAGCATACACCATTATATCTTTTGGGTCTGACCAATGCTATCACCGCGTTCACACGATGGTGGAAGTCCAGTGATATGGAAATTCCGATGAGTTGTTGTGGAGCCCATTGACAACATCCTTATCTCCTCCATGATTTTGTTGAACATTAAGCTAGTGTTGGAAACTTTTGAAAGCATTTGTTCATGCTAGCTCATGAAGCATATGGTTGGATGAAGGTAGTGACTTCCTTTAATTCATGTGCATCTGTTGCAAGTTGCCGCCGTGGAGTCGAGAAAGTCAATGTTGCTTCCTCTGGAATCATCGCAAGTCAGTCATGCACACGTGCGAAGTATTCTGTGGTCTGGAGACTTGCAACCTTCATTCCATATGTGTATCCTAGCACACCAAGCCACTGACTGATTTGTTCAAGGAGAACGAGTATCTTCATAAGAGCTAATCCGGACTTATGAAAGAACTTCGATATCCTCGTTGATGGTTCCCCCTCCTGAACTCGGTAGTGTTTTATTATAAGACTACTTTGTGGTCATGCTTGTCTTGGACAACGTGTTCACATGTTTGTAGCAGAACCAGCTCATGTTTTGGAGTTTGCTATCGTAGTTCATTTCCCGAGAATCTCGCAACGTTATCTCGTCGAATTGTGTTGCAAACTTCCGTTTTTCTTCCTAGACTCGATGAGTCTGGAATATCCTGACACCAACCAGATCTGAATCTCAGGCAGATATGATGGTTGGAATATTTCCCAAGAATTATAATATTGGTCGCGCGATAACCGGTAAAGTGGATGTCGTGGCCAACACACCCGGCCGAAAGACCTATTATTGTAGTATCTTGATTGAAGAAGTTGGCCACCTCCCCATAGGGATTTCGTAGGGTTTACTCCCT
>NC_041392.1:110730496-110732103 GCF_002162155.2 Triticum dicoccoides | reverse complement strand
AAGTCCGACCTTTTACTTGATGTTCTAGATATCAAACCATATCTATGAATGGGTTACACTAGCACATCAAGGAGAACATTAGAAGCGGAGTGCTAAATGTCTCTCGGTCGATCATCCAGATTTTATTTCCTTGGCCTCGCTAAGACGAAATCTGAGAAGTGTTATCTTCCTTTGCATCTGCATCATCCATCATCATTCATCGTGGTAGCAAGTTGTGTTGCCAGGATCCTTGACACGGATATTGGTAAAACCCTGATGAATATGGAAATGCTCAAGTTCTTGAGAGCACGCACAAGCGCTACGTGTTATCATCGGCACTAACTGGGTTTGCTCTCAGTTTCCTCGGCAATGCTATGACCTATTCAAACAGTGAATTCACTCTCTATTGTTGGGTTCTTCCCCAGTTACCAGAATCATTCCCAGCATTTGCATTTTGTTCCTAGCTTGCACCGCCAATGTGTCATTCTACCATGGGTCTCTTCCATTTCCGGTGATAAGCAAAATCATCCATTACGTTGTCTTCAACAAGGTAATCCACATCATCCAAGTCTGAGTATGCCATTCTACCGACCCCCGCCAATCGATTGCTGTGATTTGCCTTAGGCTGATATAGAGAGTCTCAATGATCTCTATATCAAAGGTAATTCTTTTTGCCACTTAAGGAAATAATCTATGAATCACCCTCCTCCAGGATGTTTCGTCGTGGTATCATGGCAACTCAACTCCTCGCTACGTGGACAATCGTTTACCACCTTCTTAAGTGTGGAATTGTTGTCCACCTAGTGAACCTTCGTCATCCGTTTCTTTCCACCCCTCTTGATGTGTATCTCGTGTCTCAACCCGAGAGATGGTCCTATATCTCATTCCGTGAGTTGTTCGATCTTCGAGAAGATCGACCCTTCTAGAGTCTCCTTCTTCCCTCCATGTCATGTTGACAGGATTTCTCAGAGCAAGACTTCAAGACAATGATGGTGATCGAATCAACATTCCTATGAAGTGCAACCTGGATCGTGAAGATTGTACTAGTTGCGTTCCCCCTTCACCTTACCCTACGCTTGAATCTCGGGACGAGATTTTTGTTTAGTGGGGGTGAGTTGTCACATCCCTGGTCCTGTTATGCACTAGGCTAGATCTCATGTGAGCATCATGTTTTAATTCAAATAAAATTTGAATTGAGGAATTTTCAAAGCCTCAGAAACCTCTAAAAATAACCAACAATTAAATCTTTTCAAATGTGTCCAAGAAAATGTTCCTGTTATTCCATGGAAATATTTGTAAGAGGTAAAATTTAAACCAATATTTTTGGAGTCACAGAGATAATTATTTTGGCCATTTGAATTAATCCAATAACTATTTGCTTTGGATTTATATTTAATATATATTAAATATGACTCCAATAATTCTGGAAGTTTGTGAGTGGCTTTGTATATATTTTAGCAAGCCACATAAAAATCTACAGAATTTATTTAAATGATTTAGTTGCTAAACTAAATCAAAACAAACTACAGAAAATAGAAAAAAAAGTAAAAGAGAGAGAGCAGAAGGACTTACCTGGCGCCACTTACCTGGCCCAACGCTGTGCAGCCAGCAGCGGCCCAGCCCACCAC
>NC_041392.1:110719342-110730486 GCF_002162155.2 Triticum dicoccoides | reverse complement strand
GAGACGCCACGCGGCTCCCTCGACCCTCCCTCACTCTCCCGCGTCTCTCCCTCCGTCCCTATCCCCCTCTGCTCCCTCTCCCTCTCTGCCCGAGCGGAGCCCGTCGCCACCGACGCCGTTCACCGCGGCCACCAGCCACCCCCTCGCTCCCTCTATGCATCCCTGAGCTCCGCCCTGACCCCGTGGAGCTACACACGCGACGCACGCGACCAGAGGAGGCCGCAGTCGACCGGAGCGTCGTCGTCTTCATCTCCGGTGCCCGGAGATCGCCGTCGTCAATTCGCCGTTGCAGAGGCGTCCCCGAGCCCACTCAGCGTCTCGTCCGACTCCCCGTGAGCTCCTCTTCTCTTCCCCTCACTCCCCGCACCTGATTCCGTCCCCTAGCTCCATCTTCCACCACGGCCGAAGCTCGCCGCCGCCGTGCCTCGTCGCCGTCGTGGCCAGAGCCACTGTGGCTCGAGGCCGGGCACACCATCGTGCTCCACACCTCACCAGGAGCACGTAGCACGCACCAACGCCTCCCCTAGCGCCCTGCATCGCCTAACCCGCCGTTGGCCGAACTCCGGCCGCCGCTCATGAGCTCGCCGTCGTCGGTACCGGCCACCACACGCACGGCCACCACCACCATTCGATGCGCACCAGCAAGGGCTCTCCAACGAGCCCAAGCACAGCCTCGCCCGTGCCCTGTAGCGCGTTTCCGGCTCGCGCCGCCGTCTCGGGCCTCGCCGGCGTCATGTCGCCGGTGGTTTTGACCCCACTGACCCGGGATTTGCCCCTGCTAATTAACCCTGTGACACTGACAGCAGGGCCCCACCTGCTAATTAATCCTAGATTAGTTCTGTTTAGTTTTTAACTAATCCTAGTGGCCCCACGCGTCAGCTTTGACTAAGCTGACGTGGCTGTTGACTGGGCCCACATGTCAGCGACACTAATCAGCCCCAGTCACTGACGTGTGGACCCCACTGGTCAGGTTTGACCACCAGCAGCGTCTGCTGACCTGCTGACATCATAGTGACGCAATGCTGACGCAATAAGTATTTTCTGGATTTATTAATATTCAGGAAATTCCAGAAAATAGCTAAAACTTCAATAAATCATAGAAATTCAACCGTAGCTCCAAATTAAATAATTTATATATGAAAAATTATCAGAAAAATTCAAGGAATCCATCTGTACCATTTTCATGCATGTTAGAACAACTTATAGCTGCTGTTTAGCACAAATCAATTAAATGGCATTTGAATAATCACATATGGAGTTTGAATTTGAATCTTGTATTCAAACCAACTTCATTTAATCTGTTGCTAGTTGCATTAGCCCAAAACACATTCATTTTGCCATGTCATGATCATGCATCATATTGTGCATTGCATTGATTGTGTTCCCTTCTGTGTTGCCGGTATTTGTCCCCTCTCGATAGACGTGATACCGATGATGTGATCGTTGACACTGATGAAGACTCAATGTTATCTTCAGAAGTGCCAGGCAAGCAAAACCCCCTTGTTCATTCTGATACAATCCCACTCTCTCGCTCCTGCTCTCTTTTACTGCATTAGGACAACAACGATTCATCTGTTACCTGCTGCGGTAGCTGAACCCCTTTATCCTTTGCATGACCTGTCATTCCACAGTAAATAGATGAAACCCACTAGCATGGGTAGGAGTTGTTTGAGCCCTGTTGTGCCTACTCATTCTTGCTTGTTTGTCATGCCTGCTACTGCTTAGAGTTGAGTCAGGTATGATTCATCGGGGATGAATCAGAGGCGTGTGAACATGTCCTACTGTGTGTGAGCTAAGTGTGTGAACACGTTTTGGTAAAGGTAGCGGTGAGAGGCCATGTAGGAGTACATGGTGGGTTGTCTCATTGCAGCCATCCTCAGGAACTGAGTTCTGTGTTTGTGATCCATGATTCAGCTACTACCACGCATTGGGCCCGAAACCAATGGACCCTCTCGGCTTCTTGATCACCCTTGTCCTCTGTCCAGGAGTTGCAAGTAGTTTCTGGTGTTTGTAGTATGCTGGAGGCCGTGGGCAGCGCTGACCGTAGGGGTGGGCTGTGATGCGGTAGGCACGTGGCACGGTGTACCGGGCGCCCGTTTGGTGTCTCGGGAACCCTGTTCACATCGTTTGGGGCTGTGAGCGAAACTCCGGCCGGATCTCCTCATGGATGGAACCCGAATAGGCGATAAACCTGGACTAGAGACTTAGGTGATTAGGTAGGTCGTGGCCGACACCCACGTTGGGCTTCCGCTTGAAGGTTGCCGAGTACATGTCGTGTAAACGGCGGTAAGTGGTGAGAGCACGTGTGAAGAAGTACACCCCTGCAGGGTTAACCTAATCTATTCGAATAGCCGTGTCCGCGGAAAAGGACTTCTGGGTTGCTTATATCAGTTCATAGACAAGTGAAAGTGGATACTCTAAAATACGCAAGATAAGCGTGAGTGCTATGGATGGCGTTCTCGTAGGGAGACGGGAGCGGATCCATAGTGGTGTATTGATATGGTGAATATGTGGACTCGTGTGCGCCACCTCAAAAAAATTACTCGCAGTCGTAGTTCAGGATAGCCACCGAGTCAAAGCTGGCTTGCTGCAGTTAAACCCCACCATCCCTTTGTTGATAATGATGCATATGTAGATAGTTCTGATGTAAGTCTTGCTGGGTACATTTGTACTCACGTTTGCCTATTTTATGTTTTTGCAGAGAGACTTCAGTCTCACTAGTATTTCCGCGTGGTCTTCGACGTTTAGCTTGTTACCTCAGCTACGATCTTGTGCCTCGGCAGGATTTGGTAGATAGTCAGGCTTCTCAGCCTTTTTCATTTATAGATGTCTGTACTCAGACATGATAGCTTCCGCTTGTGCTTGATTTGTATGCTCTGAATGTTGGGTCATGAGACCCATGTTTGTAATATCTCGCTCCTCGGAGCCTATTGAATAGATTACTTGTGTCGTAGAGTCATGTTGTGATGCTTCGTTGTATTTGCACATATCGAGCATATTGTGTGTATGATTGAAATGCTTGGTATGTGTGGGATCTGACTATCTAGTTGTTTATCTTTAGTAGCCTCTCTTACCGGGAAATGTCTCCTAGTGTTACCGCTGAGCCATGGTAGCTTGCTACTGCTCTGGAACACTTAGGCTGGCCGGCATGTGTCCTTCTTCGTTCCTGTGTCTGTCCCTTCGGGGAAATGTCACGCTTTGAGTACCGGAGTCCTGTTAGCCCGCTACAGCCCGGTTTACCGGAGTCCTGCTAGCCCAGTGCTACAGCCCGGACCCACTTGCTGATGACCGACACGTTCGAAGCTGGGTCATGGATGCCTGTCCCTGTAAGTCTGTGCCACTTTGGGTTTACGACTAGTCATGTCAGCCCGGGCTCTTTATCATATGGATGCTAGCGACACTATCATATACGTGAGCCAAAAGGCGCAAACGGTCCCGGGAAAAGGTAAGACGACACCCGTGGGGATACCGTGCGTGAGGCCGCAGAGTGATATAAGGTGTTACCAGCTAGATCGATGTGACATCGAGTCGGGGACCTGACACAAACCAACTTCATTTAATCTGTGGCTAGTTGCATTAGCCCAAAACACATTCATTTTGCCATGTCATGATCATGCATCATATTGTGCATTGCATTGATTATGTTTCCTTCTGTGTTACCGGTATTTGTCCCCTCTCGATAGACGTGATACCGATGATGTGATCGTTGACACTGATGAAGACTCAATGTTATCTTCAGAAGTGCCAGGCAAGCAAAACCCCCTTGTTCATTCCGATACAATCCTACTCTCTCGCTCCTGCTCTCTTTTACTGCATTAGGACAACATCGATTCATCTGTTACTTGCTGCGGTAGCTGAACCCCTTTATCCTTTGCATGACCTGTCATTGCCACAGTAAATAGATGAAACCCACTAGCATGAGTAGGAGTTGTTTGAGCCCTGTTGTGCCTACTCATTCATGCTTGTTTGTCATGCCTGCTACTGCTTAGAGTTGTGTCAGGTCTGATTCATCCGGGATGAATCAGAGGTGTGTGAACATGTCCTACTGTGTGTGAGCTAAGTGTGTGAACACGATTTGGTAAAAGGTATCGGTGAGAGGCCATGTAGGAGTACATGGTGGGTTGTCTCATTGAAGCCGTCCTCAGGAACTGAGTTCTGTGTTTGTGATCCATGATTCAGCTACTACCATACATTGGGCCCTGAAATATGACCCCGCTCGACTTCTTATTCACCCTTGTCCTCTGTCCAGGAGTTGCAAGTAGTTTCTGGTGTTTGTAGTATGCTGGAGGCCGTGGACAGCGCTGACCGTAGGGGTGGGCTGTGATGCGGTAGGCACGTGGCACGGTGTACCGGGCGCCCGTTTGGTGTCTCGGGAACCCTGTTCACATCGTTTGGGGCTGTGAGCGAAACTCCGGCCGGATCTCCTCATGGATGGAACCCGAATAGGCGATAAACCTGGACTAGAGACTCGAGTGTTTAGGTAGGCCGTGGCCGACACCCACGTTGGGCTTCCGCTTGAAGGTTGCCGAGTACATGTCGTGTAAACGACGGTAAGTGGTGAGAGCGTGTGTGAAGAAGTACACCCCTGCAGGGTTAACATCATCTATTCGAATAGCCGTGTCCGCGGAAAAGGACTTCTGGGTTGCTTATATCAGTTCATAGACAAGTGAAAGTGGATACTCTAAAATATGCAAGATAAGCGTGAGTTCTATGGATGGCGTTCTCGTAGGGAGACGGGAGCGGATCCATAGTGGTGTATTGATATGGTGAATATGTGGACTCGTGTGCGCCACCTCAAAAGAGTTACTTGCAGTCGTAGTTCAGGATAGCCACCGAGTCAAAGCTGGCTTGCTGCAGTTAAACCCCACCATCCCTTTGTTGATAATGATGCATATGTAGATAGTTCTGATGTAAGTCTTGCTGGGTACATTTGTACTCACGTTTGCCTATTTTATGTTTTTGCAGAGAGACTTCAGTCTCACTAGTATTTCCGCGTGGTCTTCGACGTTTAGCTTGTTACCTCAGCTACGGTCTTGTGCCCTCGACAGGATCTGATAGACAGCCAGGCTTCTCAGCCTTTTTCATTTATAGATGTCTGTACTCAGACATGATAGCTTCCGCTTGTGCTTTGATTTGTATGCTCTGAGTGTTGGGTCATGAGACCCATGTTTGTAATATCTCGCTCCTCGGAGCCTATTGAATAAATTACTTGTGTCGTAGAGTCATGTTGTGATGCCATGTTGTATTTGCACATATCGAGCATATTGTGTGTATGTTATTGAAATGCTTGGTATGTGTGGGATCTGGCTATCTAGTTGTTTATCCTTAGTAGCCTCTCTTACCGGGAAATGTCTCCTAGTGTTTCCACTGAGCCATGGTAGCTTGCTGCTGCTCCGGAACACTTAGGCTGGCCGGCATGTGTCCTTCTTCGTTCCTGTGTCTGTCCCTTCGGGGAAATGTCACGCGATGAATACCGGAGTCATGTTAGCCCGCTACAGCCCGGTTCACCGGAGTCCTGCTAGCCCAGTGCTACAGCCTGGATTCGCTCGCTGATGACCGACACGTTCGATGCTGGGTCATGGATGCCTGTCTCTGTAAGTCTGTGCCACTTTGGGTTTACGACTAGCCATGTCAGCCCGGGCTCCTTATCATATGGATGCTAGCGACACTATCATATATGTGTGCCAAAAGACGCAAACGGTCCCGGGCAAAGGTAAGGCGACACCCGTGGGAATACCGTGCGTGAGGCCGCAAAGTGATATGAGGTGTTACATGCTAGATCGATGTGACATTGAGTCGGGGTCCTGACATATTGCCTTCAACTGGATGGTAATTTAAAGCAGATGTTACCTTAAAATTGTGTGTCATGTAGTCCAAACCATTTTATCTATGACATGAACTTGGACCAATCATTTGACCTCTTCATCATAAGTTCGTTGCTGTTGAGCTTATTGGCGTGCCATAGGCTAATTGCATTGAAGTATAATAACACACCATTCTTTTAGACCTAAATTGCTGAAAACAAAGAAAGCAGCACTTTTATATCACAAATCAAAGGAACATGAATTTTTAAGATTATTCAAGGCGCAAGTCAAAAAGTAATGAGTACAACAATTGAATCAAATCTTGGTTGTCCTGTTAGTGTAAGGAATACAAAATGCATGCCTGCTCTCACAACATGATTCAAAAACAGTATAGAAAACCGGTAGAAAATATTTGGACAGAAGATGTTTGGCTAATCCGAATCCAATAGTGCAGTTTGGATAGATTCAAGTATAAATAAGGAAAATAATACAATACCTGTACTTAAACTTTTTTTAACACATGGTTGCGATAGGCACGACATGATAAAGAGCCATATCATTTGCCTCTTTCATCTCACGCATGACACTCAGTTTTTTTCCATGTCACCAAAAGGGGAAGTGTCTTTTTGTCAGTAAGATTGAACAAAATCCATCCGTATAATTGATGACAGAAAGGCCTAGTCCAACCTTCTAGCAAACAAAAAATTATTGTAACCACAACTGGGTACAATTTAAGAACCATGAGAAGTCAGAATAATTTAAGAACTTCGGTAGAATTGGAGAGGAGCGGCATGGAGCACTTATGCTATTTGCGTAAAGTGCTGGAGCCTATACTCCTGGATCTCTGCAAATGTGAATGCGGATCTGTTGAATGCTTACAAAATGACTCAAGTTTTTGTCCGGGCTTGGCTTTACTTTAACTGAGATGATCCGTCGAGCTGCGACGTACTTTGTAGTGAAAGGTATCGGCAAAAACTGAATCCATTTGCTCCCTGCTGCGTTGTTGCCTGAATCAATCTCCATGTATAAAGCTAGCTTTTGAAATAAAATTAGTCAACCTGCAATAATACACTCCAAAATACATAAGCAGAACCTATCTATGGCCGAAGGCAAATAATGATCTGTGTACATGCATGCACTGTACGTGAATCAGTCAGATAGCTGCCATCTAGTTGCCTGTTTTCCCGCACCTAACTAGTTCAAAAAGTAGTCGAATTAGCTTCCATAGATGCGTGATCGCTGGAAAGAACTCCGCTTGTTGCATTTGTGAGGTCAGACTGTGCCACCAGTACAGCAGAGTCAGAATTCCGAACCCTTCTTGTTCAGCAACCAAAGACATCCCGCAGAGAGGGACATGTTTGACTTGGATGAGGAGATTGGATCAGAGGCCTCCAACAAAGGGATACACCGCATCAAATATTGGTGTGATTCAATGGTTTAGAACCTACAGAAGGATCAAATCAATGCATCCATGTATGGAAACATATGAGTAGCCATCTATGTACTCCCAGTCTGTCAGATGTTCTAGATCCAAGCAACGCATGATTTGACTTTGAAGAGGAGAACATCATTACCTGAGATTAGTGGGATTTGTGTCGGAGCGGAGTAGAGGAACATGCAAGAAAAAATTGCAGAATATACTGCGGGATCTCCTTATAGTGTGGCCGATCTAGAAGAGGAACTCATATTTGAGGCAGTAAGATCTTGATCAACTGGATCCATGCTGCCAAACTCGTTTGCTTCAGGGTGGAGAGAGATGAGATCATGATCAACTGATCAATGCGGCCAAACTCGTTTGCTTCTGGTCGGAGAGAGAGATGATGGTTTCCCGTTCCAACTCGAAAGAGAGAGTATGGAGAGAGGAAGGGTGGGTGGAGAGAAAGATGGATACGGGGGAGAGAGAGAACAGAGAGAGAGGAGGAGGATACGGGGAAGAGAGAGAACTATGGGATTAAGAGATAAAGCAACATGTGTTTCCATCGGGAGAGAGAGAGAATTAAGGAACATGGCTGCGTAAACTGCTAGGATTCTATTTTAGTAACGAACGGAAGATTTTTGGACCTATTAATAGTTTTTTTTGAGAATTATTATACAATAGATATTTTTTCAATGAAGGATTTAAGGGGTCGATCTACACTATAATAATTCGGTCCCACCAGATTAACGGCTCGTAAATTCTAATTATTGTGGGAATTTTTAAGAAGTCTAAAATTAGTATAGGTATAGATAGATAAAAAAGCTAAGAACGCGGGAATAGGAAAAACATGGGATTATAGCGGAATGTCGTCTTGAATCCTACAGGATTGTACAAGTGTTTGATTGTGCATAGAAAAAACACAAAATTCTTTCAAAGTGGTTTAAGTGGATGGGATGTTTCCTATGTAATCTAGTGCAAATGAATCATATGGAAAAATTCCTATGATTTACAATCATATGAATCAAACAACCAAGATAGGAAAAATCCCTAATGATTAGAATCCTCCAAAATTCCATTGAGAATCCTTTGAATCAAAGAAGCCCTTAATCTATTTTATGATTCATGGAATTGTGCATTGTAAAGCATAAAGTAAAAAAACAAATAATGGAAATTCAACTAGAAAACAAGTTTGGGCAGTTATGATACGGAAGATTCTAGAACAAAAGAGAACCAATGTTGTTTTGAGGTTTGTGCATTATGCTTAAGTTCAACCATGGAGTCTGCTAGATTGTACATGTGGCAAAATCCGGTGGGGGGCTAGAAGATGGTGCGAGGGGCCGAGTGGAGGGAGACTATGAAGGAATGCACAAGTGCAAAATCGATATTTAGAGAGAGGGGGCGAACACGTTCGCTGTTGCGCGCAGTGGCAGAGCCATGAAAAATAAATGATCTAGGGGGCGAAGCATTGCTAATCCTTTATGAGGAGGGTCAATTCATGAACTTAAACCATTTTTAGCAGCAATTGTCTAATGATCACATTCATATTAGCCTTGATATATAGTGATGTTAGGGGGGGCAGGGCCCTTACTGCCCCCTGTCTTCGCCATTGTGCACGCGTCTGAGAGATGAAGAGGAAGGCATGGATGATGAGAGGGGGACGTTGGATATATAATTAATGTGGGTGTATTAGCTATATATGTTATTCCTATATAGAGAGGTATAGATTGATCGATGTGGACGTGGGAAAGAGGGTGAGACCTCACTAGATATATCGATTGATCGATTTGTGTGGAAAACTATGAAAGACCTAGCTATATACACCCATACATAGAGGAACATCGATCATTGCGCATGCACGCGTGAGAGGTAAAGAATGCCTGATATGATGGAGAGGGGGATGTGTGTGGGTGTGTGCCTTCATGGGAGACCGACCTAAAGAAAAAGATTGCATGCCTGCGATGGATAATGCCGACCGGTAGTGTGTGTGCATGCATGCACGAGAGAAAGTTAGTGGTACAATTATAAAGAGAAGACTACTGTGTGGGTGTAAAAGAATAGGTGAGGTCATAATCAATGTAAAGTTGAATTCAAATATTTGAATAAGAGATCCTGATGTTTGAAACCCATGCATGCATGAATATAACGGAGATCTGCGCGGTGTGGTTTGGAAACGAGCATGTTGTAATGTATACACATTGAACAAGGTCAGACTGATTTGACTTTGAGATACCGATGGCAGACATCATTTGGCCACGTCGCATCCGTGCATGGACACACTATTCTAATTGATGATGATGGGCGCCTTTCGCATCACATATCTATATCTATACCGCTATATATATATATATATTATTTATTATATTTTTTTATATTGTGTGCGGGTAACTTTAACTTTGAAAGATGGTCGTTGGATGAGGCGAATCCGATGGTCCAAAGATGGCAAATTTGAGCACTACTGGCCATTGGATATCATCTAGATTCCACCAGATTTCGCCACATGTATAATCTAGAAGACTCCATGGTTGAACTTAAGCATAATGCACAAACATCAAAACACAAGCACTTCTTATTTGTTCTAGAATCTTCCATATCAGAATTGCCCAAATGTTTTTCTACATGATTTGCCATTATTTGTTTTTACTTTATGTCTTACGACGCACAATTCCATCAATCTTAAAATAGATTAGCTTTCATATAAAAACTAGATGATTTTAAATGAAATGAACTATAAGAATGAAACGAACATCTACATCATGCATATATGACTCAAAGCTTGCATGCTATAATGTGGTATTTATTCATAATTTGGTTGCCAAATCTCATACGTGCAATGCACGTGTACCTTACTCTAGTCTAAATGGTGTTTGTGTCTGTGTTGTGCGTGTTGAGGTGCAAATTGTCTTTTTTTGGGTACACGTTAAGCTTGTTCTTCCGAAATTTCAAGCCGCACCTTGTTATGCCGAAAATTCAAGCTAGCGTCTCTGTCTATCGTGCTGCGAAACTCCCGCCTCTTCAACCTGCGCCTTGTTAGCCCGAAATGTTTAAGATATATCTTTGTCTTGTTGTGCTCCGACAACTCCCTCCATCTCAACCCGAGCCTTGCTATTCCGAAATTACAACGCGCGAAAACTCCCACCTCCTGTGAAATCCCGACACGCGAAATGCCCGTGGTACCCCTGAACCGAAAGAACCGCCTCAAAACGGTGGGGGTACTTTCGTAACTTACCCCACATTTCGTACAAGTGCGTCACTAAGCCATGGTTCCCCACTGCCATCCCATCCGCCCACCCATTCGTACACCAAAGCCGCGAAAACCCGCGACGAAACGCCACACCCTGCTCCATCGGCCACCCAGCTGGAGCCTCTTCCCCGACAACATCGTCCACAGCAACACCACAACGTCCCTCATCCACCGTACCGGATGAGGATCCGTCGTCGATCTCATCGTCCCGCCGGTTCAGCCACCCCGTCCTCCACCTCCAAGGACTTGCCCCGACGTTCCCCTCGTCTTTCGCGCCACCTCCATTCCCACACCGTCGTCTTCACCTGCACCACTGGAAGAGCATCATCATCACCGTTTCCTTGGATGAAGCTGCAGCCTAATCGGCGCCACCAAAGAGGTTGTACACTAATCGCTGCATTTTCTTCTTGATTCGATCTCACGGTGCTGCCGGCGCTCGGTCCCAAGCCAACACGGCGCTGCTCCATTCACGGCGGTGTCGCCGGCCACTTCCTCCACGGCGTCGCTCCCTCGGCGGCGACGTCCACATCAGTAGGAGCTGCTGCTGCTCTGCTCTTGCTCTCGTTCCCCTGCCTGGTCTGCTCTTGATATTGCTCTTGCTCGCGTTGCTGCTCTCGCTCTTGCTCTAGCTTGCGATGCTACTCCAATTTAGCTACACTTCAGTCAACTGAATCGCCTTTTG